>NW_026607765.1:0-118000 GCF_029499605.1 Hyla sarda | reverse complement strand
ACCCAAGAGGTCTCGGCCGCTTTTAAAAAGGGGAGGTGGTCTCGGCCGCTGCGACCCAAGAAGTCTCGGACACTTTTAAGAAGGGGAGGGGTTCTCGGCCGCTGCGACCCAAGAGGTCTCGGCTGCTTTTAGGAATGGTTGACCCCCTCCCCTTCTTAAAAGGGACCGAGACCTCTTGGTTTGCAGCGGTGGAGACGCCCTCCCCATGAAGTGGGAGGGGGTCTCGGCCGCTGCGACCCAAGACGTCTCGGCCACTTTTAAGAAGGGGAGGGGGTCTCAGCCGCTGCGACCCAAGAGGTCTCGGCCGCTTTAAAGAAGGGGAGGGGGTCTCGGCCACTGCGACCAAAGAGGTCTCGGCCACTTTTATGAAGGGGAGGGGTTCTCGTTCGCTGCAACCCAAGAGGTCTCGGCCAATCTTAAGTAGAGGAGGGGGTCTCGGCCGCTGCGACCCAAGAGGTCTCGGCCGCTTTTAAGAAGGGGAGGGGTTCTCGGCCGCTGCGACCCAAGAGGTCTCGGCCGCTTTTAAGAATGGTTGACCCTCTCCCCTTCTTAACAGGGGCCGAGACCTCTTGGTTTGCAGCGGTGGAGACGCCCTCCCCATGAGGGGGAGGGGGTCTCGGCCGCTGCGACCCAAGAGGTCTCGGCTACTTATAAAAGGGGGAGGGGGTCTTAGCCGCTGCGACCCAAGAGGTCTCGGCCACTTTTAAGAATGGTTGACCCCCTCCCCTTCTTAAAAGGGGCTGAGACCTCTTGGTTTGCAGCGGTGGAGACTCCCTCCCCACGAAGTCGGAGGGGGTCTCGGCCGCTGCGACCAAAGAAGTCTCGGCCGCTATTGAGAAAGGGAGGGGTTCTCGGCCGCTGCGACCCAAGAGGTCTCGGCCGCTTTTAAGAAGGGGAGGGGTTCTCGGCCGCTGCGACCCAATAGGTCTCGGCCGCTTTTAAGAATGGTTGACCCTCTCCCCTTTTTAACAGGGGCCGAGACCTCTTGATTTGCAGCGGTAGAGACGCCCTCCCCATGAGGGGGAGGGAGTCTCGGCCGCTGCGACCCAGGAGGTCTCGGCTACTTATAAGAAGGGGAGGGGGTCTCTGCCGCTGCGACCCAAGAGGTCTCGGACGCTTTTAAGAAGGGAAGGTGGTCTCGGCCACTGCGACCCAAGAGGTCTCGGCCGCTTTTAAGAAAGGGAGGGGATCTTGGCCGCTGTTACCCAAGAGGTCTCGGCCACTTTTATGATGGGGAGGGGTTCTCGGCCGCTGCGACCCAAGAGGTCTCGGCCGCTTTTAAGAAGAGGAGGGGGTCTTGGCCGCTGCGACCCAAGAGGTCTCGACCGCATTTAAGAAGGGAAGAAGGTCTCGGCAGCTGCGACCAAAGAGGTCTCGGCCGCTTTTAAGAATGGTTGACCCTCTCCCCTTCTTAACAGGGGCCGAGATCTCTTGGTTTGCATTGGTGGAGACGCCCTCCCCATGAGGGGGAGGGGGTCTGGGCCGCTGCGACCCAAGAGGTCTCGGCTACTTATAAGAAGGGGAGGGGGTCTCGGCCGCTGCGATCCAAGAGGTCTCGGTTGATTTTAAGAAGGGGAGGGGGTCTCGGCCACTGCGACCCAAGAGGTCTCGGCCGCTTTTAAGAAGGGGAGGGGGTCTCGGCCGCTGCGACCCAAGGGGTCTCGGCCGCTTTTAAGAAGGGGAGGGGTTCTCGGCCGCTGCCACCCAAGAGGTCTCGGCCGCTTTTAATAAAGGGAAGGGATGTCGGCCGCTGCGACCCAAGAGGTCTCGGCCGCTTTTAATAAAGGGAGGGGATCTTGGCCGCTGCGATCCAAGAGGTCTCGGCCACTTTTATGAAGGGGAGGGGGTCTCGGCCACTTTTATTAAGGGGAGGGGTTCTCGGCCGCTGCGACCCAAGAGGTCTCGGCTGCTTTTTAGAAAGGGAGGAGATCTTGGCCGCTGCGACCCAAGAGGTCTCGCCCACTTTTATGAAGGGGAGGGGTTCTCGGCCGCTGTGACCCAAGAGGTCTCGGCCGCTTTTAAGAAGAGGAGGGGGTCTTGGCCGCTGCGACCCAAGAGGTCTCGGCAGCATTTAAGAAGGGAAGATCTCGGCCGCTGCGACCCAAGAGGTCTCGGCTACTATTAAGAAGGGGAGGGGGTCTCGGCTGCTGCGACCCAAGAGGTCTCGGCCGTTTTTAAGAAGAGGAGGGGGTCTTGGCGCTGCGACCCAAGAGGTCTGGGCCGCATTTAATAAGGGAAGAAGGTCTCGGCCGCTGCGACCCAAGAGGTCTCGGCTACTTTTAAGAAGTGGAGGGGTTCTCGGCCGCTGCGACCCAAGAGGTCTCGGCTGCTTTTAAGAATGGTTGACCCTCTCCCCTTCTTAACAAGGGCCGAGATCTCTTGGTTTGCAGCGGTGGAGACGCCCTCCCCATGAGGGGGAGGGGGTCTCGGCCGCTGCGACCCAAGAGGTCTCGGCTACTTATAAGAAGGGGAGGGGGTCTCAGCCGCTGCGACCCAAGAGGTCTCGGCCGCTTTTAAGAAGGGGAGGGGTTCTCGGCCGCTGGGACCCAAGAAGTCTCGGCCACTTTTAAGAAAGGGAGGGGATCTTGGCCGCTGCGACCCAAGAGGTCTTGGCCACTTTTATGAAGGGGAGGGGGTCTCGGCCGCTGCGACCCAAGAGGTCTCGGCCGCTTTTAAGAAGGGGAGGGGTTCTCGGCCGCTGGGACCCAAGAAGTCTCGGCCACTTTTAAGAAAGGGAGGGGATCTTGTCCGCTGCGACCCAAGAGGTCTTGGCCACTTTTATGAAGGGGAGGGGGTCTCGGCCGCTGCGACCCAAGAGGTCTCGGCTACTTATAAGAAGGGGAGGGGGTCTCGGCCACTGCGACCCAAGAGGTCTTGGCCGCTCTTAAGTAGAGGAGGGGGTCTCGGCCGCTGCGACCCAAGAGGTCTCGGCCGCTTTTGAGAAGGGGAGAAGGTCTCTGCCGCTGCGACCCAAGAGGTCTCGGCCGCTTTTAAGAAGGGAAGTTGGTCTCGGCCGCTGCGACCTCAGAGGTCTCGGCCGCTTTTAAGAAGGGGAGGGGGTCTCGGCCGCTGCGAACCAAGAGGTCTCGGCCGCTTTTAAGAAGGGGAGGGGGTCTTGGCCGCTGCGACCCAAGAGGTCTTGGCCACTTTTATGAAGGGGAGGGGGTTTCGGCCGCTGCGACCCAAGAGGTCTCGGCTACTTATAAGAAGGGGAGGGGGTCTCGGCCACTGCGACCCAAGAGGTCTTGGCCGCTCATAAGTAGAGGAGGGGGTCTCGGCCGCTGCGACCCAAGAGGTCTCGGCCGCTTTTGAGAAGGGGAGAAGGTCTCTGCCGCTGCGACCCAAGAGGTCTCGGCCGCTTTTAAGAAGGGAAGTTGGTCTCGGCCGCTGCGACCTCAGAGGTCTCGGCCGCTTTTAAGAAGGGGAGGGGGTCTCGGCCGCTGCGAACCAAGAGGTCTCGGCCGCTTTTAAGAAGGGGAGGGGGTTTGGGCCGCTGCGACCCAAGAGGTCTCGGCCGCTTTTAAGAAGGGGAGGGGGTCTCGGCCGCTGTGACCCAAGAGGTCTCGGCCGCTTTTAAGAAGGGGAGGGGGTCTCGGCCGCTGCGACCCAAGGGGTCTCGGCCGCTTTTAAGAAGGGGAGGGGTTCTCGGCCGCTGCGACCCAAGAGGTCTCGGCCGCTTTTAAGAAAGGGAGGGGATCTTGGCCGCTGCGACCCAAGAGGTCTCGGCCACTTTTATGAAGGGGAGGGGGTCTCGGCCACTTTTATGAAGGGGAGGGGTTCTTGGCCGCTGCGACCCAAGAGGTCTCGGCCGCTTTTAAGAAAGGGAGGGGATCTTGGCCGCTGCGACCCAAGAGGTCTCGGCCACTTTTATGAAGGGGAGGGGTTCTCGGCCGCTGCGACCCAAGAGGTCTCGGCCGCTTTTAAGAAGAGGATGGGGTCTTGGCCGCTGCGACCCAAGAGGTCTCGGCCGCATTTAAGAAGGGAAGAAGGTCTCGGCCGCTGTGACCCAAGAGGTCTCGGCTACTTTTAAGAAGGGGAGGGGGTCTCGGCTGCTGCGACCCCAGAGGTCTCGGCCGCTTTTAGGAAGAGGAGGGGGTCTTGGCCGCTGCGACCCAAGAGGTCTGGGCCGCATTTAAGAAGGGAAGAAGGTCTCGGCCGCTGCGACCCAAGAGTTCTCGGCCGCTTTTAAGAAGGGGAGGGAGTCTCGGCCACTTTTATGAAGGGGAGGGGTTCTTGGCCGCTGCGACCCAAGAGGTCTCGGCCGCTTTTAAGAATGGTTGACCCTCTCCCCTTCTTAAAAGGGGCCGAGATCTCTTGGTTTGCAGCGGTGGAGACGCCCTCCCCATGAGGGGGAGGGGGTCTCGGCCGCTGCGACCCAAGAGGTCTCGGCTGCTTATAAGAAGGGGAGGGGGTCTCGGCCGCTGCGACACACGAGGTCTCGGCCGCTTTTAAGAAGGCGAGGGGGTCTCGGCCGCTACAACCCAAGAAGTCTCGGCCACTTTTAAGAAACGGAGGGGATCTTGCCCGCTGCGACCCAAGAGGTCTCGGACACTTTTATGAAGGGGAGGGGTTCTCGGCAGCTGCGACCCAAGAGGTCTCGGCCGCTTTTAAGAAGAGGAGGGGGTCTTGGCCGCTGCGACCCAAGAGGTCTCGGCCGCATTTAGGAAGGGAAGAAGGTCTCGGCCGCTGCTACCCAAGAGGTCTCGGCTACTTTTAAGAAGGGGAGGGGGTCTCGGCCGCTGCGAACCAAGAGGTCTCGGCCGCTTTTAAGAAGGGGAGGGGGTTTCGGCCGCTGCGACCCAAGAGGTCTCGGCCGCTTTTAAGAAGGGGAGGGGGTCTCGGCCACTGTGACCCAAGAGGTCTCGGCCGCTTTTAAGAAGGGGAGGGGGTCTCGGCCGCTGCGACCCAAGGGGTCTCGGCCGCTTTTAAGAAGGGGAGGGGTTCTCGGCCGCTGCGACCCAAGAGGTCTCGGCCGCTTTTAAGAAAGGGAGGGGATCTTGGCCGCTGCGACCCAAGAGGTCTCGGCCACTTTTATGAAGGGGAGGGGGTCTCGGCCACTTTTATGAAGGGGAGGGGTTCTTGGCCGCTGCGACCCAAGAGGTCTCGGCCGCTTTTAAGAAAGGGAGGGGATCTTGGCCGCTGCGACCCAAGAGGTCTCGGCCACTTTTATGAAGGGGAGGGGTTCTCGGCCGCTGCGACCCAAGAGGTCTCGGCCGCTTTTAAGAAGAGGAGGGGGTCTTGGCCGCTGCGACCCAAGAGGTCTCGGCCGCATTTAAGAAGGGAAGAAGGTCTCGGCCGCTGTGACCCAAGAGGTCTCGGCTACTTTTAAGAAGGGGAGGGGGTCTCGGCTGCTGCGACCCCAGAGGTCTCGGCCGCTTTTAGGAAGAGGAGGGGGTCTTGGCCGCTGCGACCCAAGAGGTCTGGGCCGCATTTAAGAAGGGAAGAAGGTCTCGGCCGCTGCGACCCAAGAGTTCTCGGCCGCTTTTAAGAAGGGGAGGGAGTCTCGGCCACTTTTATGAAGGGGAGGGGTTCTTGGCCGCTGCGACCCAAGAGGTCTCGGCCGCTTTTAAGAATGGTTGACCCTCTCCCCTTCTTAAAAGGGGCCGAGATCTCTTGGTTTGCAGCGGTGGAGACGCCCTCCCCATGAGGGGGAGGGGGTCTCGGCCGCTGCGACCCAAGAGGTCTCGGCTGCTTATAAGAAGGGGAGGGGGTCTCGGCCGCTGCGACACACGAGGTCTCGGCCGCTTTTAAGAAGGCGAGGGGGTCTCGGCCGCTGCGACACACGAGGTCTCGGCCGCTTTTAAGAAGGCGAGGGGGTCTCGGCCGCTACAACCCAAGAAGTCTCGGCCGCTTTTAAGAAACGGAGGGGATCTTGGCCGCTGCGACCCAAGAGGTCTCGGACACTTTTATGAAGGGGAGGGGTTCTCGGCCGCTGCGACCCTAGAGGTCTTGGCCGCTTTTAAGAAAGGGAGGGGATCTTGGCCGCTGCGACCCGAGAGGTCTCGGCCGCTTTTAAGAAGAGGAGGGGGTCTTGGCCGCTGTGACCCAAGAGGTCTCGGCCGCATTTAAGAAGGGAAGAAGGTCTCGGCCGCTGCGACCCAAGAGGTCTCGGCGGCTTTTAAGAAGGGAAGGTTGTCTCGGCCACTTTTATGAAGGGGAGGGGTTCTCTGCCGCTGCGACCCAAGAGGTCTCGGCCGCTTTTAAAAATGGTTGACCCTCTCCCCTTCTTAACAGGTGCCGAAATCTCTTGGTTTGCAGCGGTGGAGACGCCCTCCCCATGAGGGGGAGGGGGTCTCGGTCGCTGCGACCCAAGAGGTCTCGGCTACTTATAAGAAGGGGAGGGGGTCTCGGCCGCTGCAACCCAAGAGGTCTCGGACGCTTTTAAGAAGGGGAGGGGGTCTCGGCCGCTGCGACCCAAGAGGTCTCGGCCGCTTTTAAGAAGGGGAGGGGTTCTTGGCCGCTGCGACCCAAGAGGTCTCGGCCGCTTTTAAGAAAGGGAGGGGATCTTGGCCGCTGCGACCCAAGAGGTCTCGGCCACTTTTATGAAGGGGAGGGGTTCTTGGCCGCTGCGACCCAAGAGGTCTCGGCCGCTTTTAAGAAGAGGAGGGGGTCTTTGCCGCTGCGACTGAAGAGGTCTCGGCCGCATTTAAGAAGGGAAAAAGGTCTCGGCCGCTGCTACCCAAGAGGTCTCGGCTACTTTTAAGAAGGGGAGGGGGTCTTAGCCGCTGCGACCCAAGAGGTCTCGGCCGCTTTTAAGAATGGTTGACCCCCTCCCCTTCTAAAAAAGGGCTGAAACCTCTTGGTTTGCATCGGTGGAGACGCCCTCCCCACGAAGTGGGAGGGGGTCTCGGCCGCTGCGACCCAAGAAGTCTCGGCCGCTATTGAGAAAGGGAGGGGTTCTCGGCCGCTGCGACCCAAGAGGTATCGGCCGCTTTTAAGAAGGGGAGGGGTTCTCGGCCGCTGCGACCCAAGAGGTCTCGGCCGCTTTTAAGAATGGTTGACCCTCTCCCCTTCTTAACAGGGGCCGAGACCTCTTGGTTTGCAGCCGTGGAGACGCCCCCCCCATGAGGGGGAGGGGGTCTCGGCCGCTGCGACCCAAGAGGTCTCGGCTACTTATAAGAAGGGGAGGGGGTCTCGGCCGCTGCGACCCAAGAGGTCTCGGCCTCTTTAAAGAAAGGGAGGGGATCTTGGCCGCTGCGACCCAAGAGGTCTCGGCCACTTTTATGAAGGGGAGGGGTTCTCGGCCGCTGCGACCCAAGAGGTCTCGGCCGCTTTTAAGAAGGGGAGGGGGTCTCGGCCGCTGCGACCCAAGAGGTCTCGGCTACTTATAAGAAGGGGAGGGGGTCTCGGCCGCTGCGACCCAAGAGGTCTCGGCCGCTTTTAAGAAGGGGAGGGGGTCTCGGCCGCTGCGACCCAAGAGGTCTCGGCCACTTTTATGAAGGGGAGGGGTTCTTGGCCGCTGCGACCCAAGAGGTCTCGGCCGCTTTTAAGAAGAGGAGGGGGTCTTGGCCGCTGCGACTTAAGAGGTCTCGGCCGCATTTAAGAAGGGAAAAAGGTCTCGGCCGCTGCTACCCAAGAGGTCTCGGCTACTTTTAAGAAGGGGAGGGGGTCTTAGCCGCTGCGACCCAAGAGGTCTCGGCCGCTTTTAAGAAGGGGAGGGGGTCTTGGCCGCTGCGACCCAAGAGGTCTCGGCTGCTTTTAAGAATGGTTGACCCCCTCCCCTTCTTAAAAAGGGCTGAGACCTCTTGGTTTGCAGCGGTGGAGACGCCCTCCCCACGAAGTGGGAGGGGGTCTCGGCCGCTGCGACCCAAGAAGTCTCGGACGCTATTGAGAAAGGGAGGGGTTCTCGGCCGCTGCGACCCAAGAGGTCTCGGCCGCTTTTAAGAAGGGGAGGGGTTCTCGGCCGCTGCGACCCAAGAGGTCTCGGCCGCTTTTAAGAATGGTTGACCCTCTCCCCTTCTTAACAGGGGCCGAGACCTCTTGGTTTGCAGCGGTGGAGACGCCCTCCCCATGAGGGGGAGGGGGTCTCGGCCGCTGCGACCCAAGAGGTCTCGGCTACTTATAAGAAGGGGAGGGGGTCTCGGCCGCTGAGACCCAAGAGGTCTCAGCCGCTTTTAAGAAGGGGAGGGGGTCTCGGCTGCTGCGACCCAAGAGGTCTCGGCCGCTTTTAAGAAGGGGTTCTCGGCTGCTGCGACCCAAGAGGTCTTGGCCTCTTTAAAGAAAGGGAGGGGATCTTGGCCGCTGCGACCCAAGAGGTCTCGGCCACTTTTATGAAGGGGAGGGGTTCTCGGCCGCTCCGACCCAAGAGGTCTCGGCCGCTTTTAAGAAGGGGAGGGGGTCTCGGCCGCTGCGACCCAAGAGGTCTCGGCTACTTATAAGAAGGGGAGGGGGTCTCGGCTGCTGCGACCCAAGAGGTCTCGGCTACTTATAAGAAGGGGAGGGGGTCTCGGCCGCTGCGACCCAAGAGGTCTCGGCTACTTATAAGAAGGGGAGGGGGTCTCGGCCGCTGCGACCCAAGAGGTCTCGGCTACTTATAAGAAGGGGAGGGGGTCTCGGCCGCTGCGACCCAAGAGGTCTCGTCCGCTTTTAAGATGGGGAGGGGGTCTCGGCCGCTGCGACCCAAGATGTCTTGGCCGATTTTAAGAAGGGGAGGGGTTCTCGGCCGCTGCGACCCAAGAGGTCTCGGCCGCTTTAAAGAAAGGGAGGGGATCTTGGCCGCTGCGACCCAAGAGGTCTCGGCCACTTTTATGAAGGGGAGGGGTTCTCGCCCGCTGCGACCCAAGAGGTCTCAGCCGCTTTTAAAAAGGAAAGAAGGTCTCGGCCGCTGCGACCCAAGAAGTCTCGGCCGCTTTTAAGAAGGGAAGGTGGTCTCGGCCGCTGCGACCCAAGAGGTCTCGGACACTTTTATGAAGGGGAGGGGTTCTCGGACGCTGCGACCCAAGAGTTCTCGGCTGCTTTTAAGAATGGTTGACCCCCTCCCCTTCTTAAAAGGGACCGAGAACTCTTGGTTTGCAGCGGTGGAGACGCCCTCCCCATGAAGGGGAGGAGTCTGGGCCGCTCCGACCCAAGAGATCTCGGAAACTTTTAAGAAGGGGAGGGGGTCTCGGCCGCTGCGACCCAAGAGGTCTCGGCCGCTTTTAAAAAGGGGAGGTGGTCTCGGCCGCTGCGACCCAAGAAGTCTCGGACACTTTTAAGAAGGGGAGGGGTTCTCGGCCGCTGCGACCCAAGAGGTCTCGGCTGCTTTTAGGAATGGTTGCCCCCTCCCCTTCTTAAAAGGGACCGAGACCTCTTGGTTTGCAGCGGTGGAGACGCCCTCCCCATGAAGTGGGAGGGGGTCTCGGCCGCTGCGACCCAAGACGTCTCGGCCACTTTTAAGAAGGGGAGGGGGTCTCAGCCGCTGCGACCCAAGAGGTCTCGGCCGCTTTAAAGAAGGGGAGGGGGTCTCGGCCACTGCGACCAAAGAGGTCTCGGCCACTTTTATGAAGGGGAGGGGTTCTCGTTCGCTGCAACCCAAGAGGTCTCGGCCAATCTTAAGTAGAGGAGGGGGTCTCGGCCGCTGCGACCCAAGAGGTCTCGGCCGCTTTTAAGAAGGGGAGGGGTTCTCGGCCGCTGCGACCCAAGAGGTCTCGGCCGCTTTTAAGAATGGTTGACCCTCTCCCCTTCTTAACAGGGGCCGAGACCTCTTGGTTTGCAGCGGTGGAGACGCCCTCCCCATGAGGGGGAGGGGGTCTCGGCCGCTGCGACCCAAGAGGTCTCGGCTACTTATAAAAGGGGGAGGGGGTCTTAGCCGCTGCGACCCAAGAGGTCTCGGCCACTTTTAAGAATGGTTGACCCCCTCCCCTTCTTAAAAGGGGCTGAGACCTCTTGGTTTGCAGCGGTGGAGACTCCCTCCCCACGAAGTCGGAGGGGGTCTCGGCCGCTGCGACCAAAGAAGTCTCGGCCGCTATTGAGAAAGGGAGGGGTTCTCGGCCGCTGCGACCCAAGAGGTCTCGGCCGCTTTTAAGAAGGGGAGGGGTTCTCGGCCGCTGCGACCCAATAGGTCTCGGCCGCTTTTAAGAATGGTTGACCCTCTCCCCTTTTTAACAGGGGCCGAGACCTCTTGATTTGCAGCGGTAGAGACGCCCTCCCCATGAGGGGGAGGGAGTCTCGGCCGCTGCGACCCAGGAGGTCTCGGCTACTTATAAGAAGGGGAGGGGGTCTCTGCCGCTGCGACCCAAGAGGTCTCGGCCGCTTTTAAGAAGGGAAGGTGGTCTCGGCCACTGCGACCCAAGAGGTCTCGGCCGCTTTTAAGAAAGGGAGGGGATCTTGGCCGCTGTTACCCAAGAGGTCTCGGCCACTTTTATGATGGGGAGGGGTTCTCGGCCGCTGCGACCCAAGAGGTCTCGGCCGCTTTTAAGAAGAGGAGGGGGTCTTGGCCGCTGCGACCCAAGAGGTCTCGACCGCATTTAAGAAGGGAAGAAGGTCTCGGCAGCTGCGACCAAAGAGGTCTCGGCCGCTTTTAAGAATGGTTGACCCTCTCCCCTTCTTAACAGGGGCCGAGATCTCTTGGTTTGCATTGGTGGAGACGCCCTCCCCATGAGGGGGAGGGGGTCTGGGCCGCTGCGACCCAAGAGGTCTCGGCTACTTATAAGAAGGGGAGGGGGTCTCGGCCGCTGCGATCCAAGAGGTCTCAGTTGATTTTAAGAAGGGGAGGGGGTCTCGGCCACTGCGACCCAAGAGGTCTCGGCCGCTTTTAAGAAGGGGAGGGGGTCTCGGCCGCTGCGACCCAAGGGGTCTCGGCCGCTTTTAAGAAGGGGAGGGGTTCTCGGCCGCTGCCACCCAAGAGGTCTCGGCCGCTTTTAATAAAGGGAAGGGATGTCGGCCGCTGCGACCCAAGAGGTCTCGGCCGCTTTTAATAAAGGGAGGGGATCTTGGCCGCTGCGATCCAAGAGGTCTCGGCCACTTTTATGAAGGGGAGGGGGTCTCGGCCACTTTTATTAAGGGGAGGGGTTCTCGGCCGCTGCGACCCAAGAGGTCTCGGCTGCTTTTTAGAAAGGGAGGAGATCTTGGCCGCTGCGACCCAAGAGGTCTCGCCCACTTTTATGAAGGGGAGGGGTTCTCGGCCGCTGTGACCCAAGAGGTCTCGGCCGCTTTTAAGAAGAGGAGGGGGTCTTGGCCGCTGCGACCCAAGAGGTCTCGGCAGCATTTAAGAAGGGAAGATCTCGGCCGCTGCGACCCAAGAGGTCTCGGCTACTATTAAGAAGGGGAGGGGGTCTCGGCTGCTGCGACCCAAGAGGTCTCGGCCGTTTTTAAGAAGAGGAGGGGGTCTTGGCGCTGCGACCCAAGAGGTCTGGGCCGCATTTAATAAGGGAAGAAGGTCTCGGCCGCTGCGACCCAAGAGGTCTCGGCTACTTTTAAGAAGTGGAGGGGTTCTCGGCCGCTGCGACCCAAGAGGTCTCGGCTGCTTTTAAGAATGGTTGACCCTCTCCCCTTCTTAACAAGGGCCGAGATCTCTTGGTTTGCAGCGGTGGAGACGCCCTCCCCATGAGGGGGAGGGGGTCTCGGCCGCTGCGACCCAAGAGGTCTCGGCTACTTATAAGAAGGGGAGGGGGTCTCAGCCGCTGCGACCCAAGAGGTCTCGGCCGCTTTTAAGAAGGGGAGGGGTTCTCGGCCGCTGGGACCCAAGAAGTCTCGGCCACTTTTAAGAAAGGGAGGGGATCTTGGCCGCTGCGACCCAAGAGGTCTTGGCCACTTTTATGAAGGGGAGGGGGTCTCGGCCGCTGCGACCCAAGAGGTCTCGGCCGCTTTTAAGAAGGGGAGGGGTTCTCGGCCGCTGGGACCCAAGAAGTCTCGGCCACTTTTAAGAAAGGGAGGGGATCTTGGCCGCTGCGACCCAAGAGGTCTTGGCCACTTTTATGAAGGGGAGGGGGTCTCGGCCGCTGCGACCCAAGAGGTCTCGGCTACTTATAAGAAGGGGAGGGGGTCTCGGCCACTGCGACCCAAGAGGTCTTGGCCGCTCTTAAGTAGAGGAGGGGGTCTCGGCCGCTGCGACCCAAGAGGTCTCGGCCGCTTTTGAGAAGGGGAGAAGGTCTCTGCCGCTGCGACCCAAGAGGTCTCGGCCGCTTTTAAGAAGGGAAGTTGGTCTCGGCCGCTGCGACCTCAGAGGTCTCGGCCGCTTTTAAGAAGGGGAGGGGGTCTCGGCCGCTGCGAACCAAGAGGTCTCGGCCGCTTTTAAGAAGGGGAGGGGGTCTTGGCCGCTGCGACCCAAGAGGTCTTGGCCACTTTTATGAAGGGGAGGGGGTTTCGGCCGCTGCGACCCAAGAGGTCTCGGCTACTTATAAGAAGGGGAGGGGGTCTCGGCCACTGCGACCCAAGAGGTCTTGGCCGCTCATAAGTAGAGGAGGGGGTCTCGGCCGCTGCGACCCAAGAGGTCTCGGCCGCTTTTGAGAAGGGGAGAAGGTCTCTGCCGCTGCGACCCAAGAGGTCTCGGCCGCTTTTAAGAAGGGAAGTTGGTCTCGGCCGCTGCGACCTCAGAGGTCTCGGCCGCTTTTAAGAAGGGGAGGGGGTCTCGGCCGCTGCGAACCAAGAGGTCTCGGCCGCTTTTAAGAAGGGGAGGGGGTTTGGGCCGCTGCGACCCAAGAGGTCTCGGCCGCTTTTAAGAAGGGGAGGGGGTCTCGGCCGCTGTGACCCAAGAGGTCTCGGCCGCTTTTAAGAAGGGGAGGGGGTCTCGGCCGCTGCGACCCAAGGGGTCTCGGCCGCTTTTAAGAAGGGGAGGGGTTCTCGGCCGCTGCGACCCAAGAGGTCTCGGCCGCTTTTAAGAAAGGGAGGGGATCTTGGCCGCTGCGACCCAAGAGGTCTCGGCCACTTTTATGAAGGGGAGGGGGTCTCGGCCACTTTTATGAAGGGGAGGGGTTCTTGGCCGCTGCGACCCAAGAGGTCTCGGCCGCTTTTAAGAAAGGGAGGGGATCTTGGCCGCTGCGACCCAAGAGGTCTCGGCCACTTTTATGAAGGGGAGGGGTTCTCGGCCGCTGCGACCCAAGAGGTCTCGGCCGCTTTTAAGAAGAGGATGGGGTCTTGGCCGCTGCGACCCAAGAGGTCTCGGCCGCATTTAAGAAGGGAAGAAGGTCTCGGCCGCTGTGACCCAAGAGGTCTCGGCTACTTTTAAGAAGGGGAGGGGGTCTCGGCTGCTGCGACCCCAGAGGTCTCGGCCGCTTTTAGGAAGAGGAGGGGGTCTTGGCCGCTGCGACCCAAGAGGTCTGGGCCGCATTTAAGAAGGGAAGAAGGTCTCGGCCGCTGCGACCCAAGAGTTCTCGGCCGCTTTTAAGAAGGGGAGGGAGTCTCGGCCACTTTTATGAAGGGGAGGGGTTCTTGGCCGCTGCGACCCAAGAGGTCTCGGCCGCTTTTAAGAATGGTTGACCCTCTCCCCTTCTTAAAAGGGGCCGAGATCTCTTGGTTTGCAGCGGTGGAGACGCCCTCCCCATGAGGGGGAGGGGGTCTCGGCCGCTGCGACCCAAGAGGTCTCGGCTGCTTATAAGAAGGGGAGGGGGTCTCGGCCGCTGCGACACACGAGGTCTCGGCCGCTTTTAAGAAGGCGAGGGGGTCTCGGCCGCTACAACCCAAGAAGTCTCGGCCACTTTTAAGAAACGGAGGGGATCTTGCCCGCTGCGACCCAAGAGGTCTCGGACACTTTTATGAAGGGGAGGGGTTCTCGGCAGCTGCGACCCAAGAGGTCTCGGCCGCTTTTAAGAAGAGGAGGGGGTCTTGGCCGCTGCGACCCAAGAGGTCTCGGCCGCATTTAGGAAGGGAAGAAGGTCTCGGCCGCTGCTACCCAAGAGGTCTCGGCTACTTTTAAGAAGGGGAGGGGGTCTCGGCCGCTGCGAACCAAGAGGTCTCGGCCGCTTTTAAGAAGGGGAGGGGGTTTCGGCCGCTGCGACCCAAGAGGTCTCGGCCGCTTTTAAGAAGGGGAGGGGGTCTCGGCCACTGTGACCCAAGAGGTCTCGGCCGCTTTTAAGAAGGGGAGGGGGTCTCGGCCGCTGCGACCCAAGAGGTCTGGGCCGCATTTAAGAAGGGAAGAAGGTCTCGGCCGCTGCGACCCAAGAGTTCTCGGCCGCTTTTAAGAAGGGGAGGGAGTCTCGGCCACTTTTATGAAGGGGAGGGGTTCTTGGCCGCTGCGACCCAAGAGGTCTCGGCCGCTTTTAAGAATGGTTGACCCTCTCCCCTTCTTAAAAGGGGCCGAGATCTCTTGGTTTGCAGCGGTGGAGACGCCCTCCCCATGAGGGGGAGGGGGTCTCGGCCGCTGCGACCCAAGAGGTCTCGGCTGCTTATAAGAAGGGGAGGGGGTCTCGGCCGCTGCGACACACGAGGTCTCGGCCGCTTTTAAGAAGGCGAGGGGGTCTCGGCCGCTGCGACACACGAGGTCTCGGCCGCTTTTAAGAAGGCGAGGGGGTCTCGGCCGCTACAACCCAAGAAGTCTCGGCCGCTTTTAAGAAACGGAGGGGATCTTGGCCGCTGCGACCCAAGAGGTCTCGGACACTTTTATGAAGGGGAGGGGTTCTCGGCCGCTGCGACCCTAGAGGTCTTGGCCGCTTTTAAGAAAGGGAGGGGATCTTGGCCGCTGCGACCCGAGAGGTCTCGGCCGCTTTTAAGAAGAGGAGGGGGTCTTGGCCGCTGTGACCCAAGAGGTCTCGGCCGCATTTAAGAAGGGAAGAAGGTCTCGGCCGCTGCGACCCAAGAGGTCTCGGCGGCTTTTAAGAAGGGAAGGTTGTCTCGGCCACTTTTATGAAGGGGAGGGGTTCTCTGCCGCTGCGACCCAAGAGGTCTCGGCCGCTTTTAAAAATGGTTGACCCTCTCCCCTTCTTAACAGGTGCCGAAATCTCTTGGTTTGCAGCGGTGGAGACGCCCTCCCCATGAGGGGGAGGGGGTCTCGGTCGCTGCGACCCAAGAGGTCTCGGCTACTTATAAGAAGGGGAGGGGGTCTCGGCCGCTGCAACCCAAGAGGTCTCGGACGCTTTTAAGAAGGGGAGGGGGTCTCGGCCGCTGCGACCCAAGAGGTCTCGGCCGCTTTTAAGAAGGGGAGGGGTTCTTGGCCGCTGCGACCCAAGAGGTCTCGGCCGCTTTTAAGAAAGGGAGGGGATCTTGGCCGCTGCGACCCAAGAGGTCTCGGCCACTTTTATGAAGGGGAGGGGTTCTTGGCCGCTGCGACCCAAGAGGTCTCGGCCGCTTTTAAGAAGAGGAGGGGGTCTTTGCCGCTGCGACTGAAGAGGTCTCGGCCGCATTTAAGAAGGGAAAAAGGTCTCGGCCGCTGCTACCCAAGAGGTCTCGGCTACTTTTAAGAAGGGGAGGGGGTCTTAGCCGCTGCGACCCAAGAGGTCTCGGCCGCTTTTAAGAATGGTTGACCCCCTCCCCTTCTAAAAAAGGGCTGAAACCTCTTGGTTTGCATCGGTGGAGACGCCCTCCCCACGAAGTGGGAGGGGGTCTCGGCCGCTGCGACCCAAGAAGTCTCGGCCGCTATTGAGAAAGGGAGGGGTTCTCGGCCGCTGCGACCCAAGAGGTATCGGCCGCTTTTAAGAAGGGGAGGGGTTCTCGGCCGCTGCGACCCAAGAGGTCTCGGCCGCTTTTAAGAATGGTTGACCCTCTCCCCTTCTTAACAGGGGCCGAGACCTCTTGGTTTGCAGCCGTGGAGACGCCCCCCCCATGAGGGGGAGGGGGTCTCGGCCGCTGCGACCCAAGAGGTCTCGGCTACTTATA
The DNA here is from genome assembly GCF_029499605.1 of Hyla sarda. Classification (NCBI taxonomy): domain Eukaryota; kingdom Metazoa; phylum Chordata; class Amphibia; order Anura; family Hylidae; genus Hyla; species Hyla sarda. The sequence continues at coordinate 102,274 of NW_026607765.1, read as the reverse complement.
AGAAGGGGAGGGGGTCTCGGCCGCTGCGACCCAAGAGGTCTCGGCCTCTTTAAAGAAAGGGAGGGGATCTTGGCCGCTGCGACCCAAGAGGTCTCGGCCACTTTTATGAAGGGGAGGGGTTCTCGGCCGCTGCGACCCAAGAGGTCTCGGCCGCTTTTAAGAAGGGGAGGGGGTCTCGGCCGCTGCGACCCAAGAGGTCTCGGCTACTTATAAGAAGGGGAGGGGGTCTCGGCCGCTGCGACCCAAGAGGTCTCGGCCGCTTTTAAGAAGGGGAGGGGGTCTCGGCCGCTGCGACCCAAGAGGTCTCGGCCACTTTTATGAAGGGGAGGGGTTCTTGGCCGCTGCGACCCAAGAGGTCTCGGCCGCTTTTAAGAAGAGGAGGGGGTCTTGGCCGCTGCGACTTAAGAGGTCTCGGCCGCATTTAAGAAGGGAAAAAGGTCTCGGCCGCTGCTACCCAAGAGGTCTCGGCTACTTTTAAGAAGGGGAGGGGGTCTTAGCCGCTGCGACCCAAGAGGTCTCGGCCGCTTTTAAGAAGGGGAGGGGGTCTTGGCCGCTGCGACCCAAGAGGTCTCGGCTGCTTTTAAGAATGGTTGACCCTCTCCCTTTCTTAACAGGGGCCGAGATCTCTTGGTTTGCAGCGGTGGAAACTCCCTCCCCATGAGGGGGAGGGGGTCTCGGCCGCTGCGACCCAAGAGGTCTCGGCTACTTATAAGAAGGGGAGGGGGTCTCGGCCGCTGCGATCCAAGAGGTCTTGGCTGATTTTAAGAAGGGGAGGGGGTCTCAGGCGCTGCGACCCAAGACGTCTCGGCCGCTTTTAAGAAGGGGAGGGGTTCTCGGCCGCTTTTAAGAATGGTTGACCCTCTCCCCTTCTTAACAGGGGGAGGGGGTCTCGGCCGCTGCGACCCAAGAGGTCTCGGCTACTTATAAGAAAGGGAGGGGATCTTGGCCGCTGCGACCCAAGAGGTCTCGGCCACTTTTATGAAGGGGAGGGGTTCTCGGCCGCTCCGACCCAAGAGGTCTCGGCCGCTTTTAAGAAGGGGAGGGGGTCTCGGCCGCTGCGACCCAAGAGGTCTCGGCTACTTATAAGAAGGGGAGGGGGTCTCGGCTGCTGCGACCCAAGAGGTCTCGGCCGCTTTTAAGAAGGGGTTCTCGGCCGCTGCGACCCAAGAGGTCTCGGCCTCTTTAAAGAAAGGGAGGGGATCTTGGCCGCTGCGACCCAAGAGGTCTCGGCCACTTTTATGAAGGGGAGGGGTTCTCGGCCGCTCCGACCCAAGAGGTCTCGGCCGCTTTTAAGAAGGGGAGGGGGTCTCGGCCGCTGCGACCCAAGAGGTCTCGGCTACTTATAAGAAGGGGAGGGGGTCTCGGCCGCTGCGACCCAAGAGGTCTCGTCCGCTTTTAAGATGGGGAGGGGGTCTCGGCCGCTGCGACCCAAGAGGTCTTGGCCGATTTTAAGAAGGGGAGGGGTTCTCGGCCGCTGCGACCCAAGAGGTCTCGGCCGCTTTAAAGAAAGGGAGGGGATCTTGGCCGCTGCGACCCAAGAGGTCTCGGCCACTTTTATGAAGGGGAGGGGTTCTCCCCCGCTGCGACCCAAGAGGTCTCAGCCGCTTTTAAGAATGGTTGATCCTCTTCCCTTCTTAACAGGGGCCGAGATCTCTTGGTTTGCAGCGGTGGAGACGCCCTCCCCATGAGGGGGAGGGGGTCTCGGCCGCTGCGACCCAAGAGGTCTCAGCTACTTATAAGAATGGGAGGGGGTCTCGGCCGCTGCGATCCAAGAGGTCTTGGCTGATTTTAAGAAGGGGAGCGGGTCTCAGGCGCTGCGACCCAAGACGTCTCGGCCGCTTTTAAGAAGGGGAGGGGTTCTCGGCCGATGCGACCCAAGAGGTCTCGGCCGCTTTAAAGAAAGGGAGGGGATCTTGGCCGCTGCGACCCAAGAGGTCTCGGCCACTTTTATGAAGGGGAGGGGTTCTCGGCCGCTGTGACCCAAGAGGTCTCAGCCGCTTTTAAGAATGGTTGACCCTCTCCCTTTCTTAACAGGGGCCGAGATCTCTTGGTTTGCAGCGGTGGAAACTCCCTCCCCATGAGGGGGAGGGGGTCTCGGCCGCTGCGACCCAAGAGGTCTCGGCTACTTATAAGAAGGGGAGGGGGTCTCGGCCGCTGCGATCCAAGAGGTCTTGGCTGATTTTAAGAAGGGGAGGGGGTCTCAGGCGCTGCGACCCAAGACGTCTCGGCCGCTTTTAAGAAGGGGAGGGGTTCTCGGCCGCTGCGATCCAAGAGGTCTCGGCCGCTTTTAAGAAAGGGAGGGGATCTTGGCCGCTGCGACCCAAGAGGTCTCGGCCACTTTTTTGAAGGGGAGGGGTTCTCGGCCGCTGCGACCCGAGAGGTCTCGGCCGCTTTTTAGAAGAGGAGGGCGTCTTGGCCGCTGCGACCCAAGAGGTCTCTGCCGCATTTAAGAAGGGAAGAAAGTCTCGGCCGCTGCGACCCAAGAGGTCTCGGCCGCTTTAAAGAAAGGGAGGGGATCTTGGCCGCTGCGACCCAAGAGGTCTCGGCCACTTTTATGAAGGGGAGGGGTTCTCGCCCGCTGCGACCCAAGAGGTCTCAGCCGCTTTTAAGAATGGTTGATCCTCTTCCCTTCTTAACAGGGGCCGAGATCTCTTGGTTTGCAGCGGTGGAGACGCCCTCCCCATGAGGGGGAGGGGGTCTCGGCCGCTGCGACCCAAGAGGTCTCAGCTACTTATAAGAAGGGGAGGGGGTCTCGGCCGCTGCGATCCAAGAGGTCTTGGCTGATTTTAAGAAGGGGAGCGGGTCTCAGGCGCTGCGACCCAAGACGTCTCGGCCGCTTTTAAGAAGGGGAGGGGTTCTCGGCCGATGCGACCCAAGAGGTCTCGGCCGCTTTAAAGAAAGGGAGGGGATCTTGGCCGCTGCGACCCAAGAGGTCTCGGCCACTTTTATGAAGGGGAGGGGTTCTCGGCCGCTGTGACCCAAGAGGTCTCAGCCGCTTTTAAGAATGGTTGACCCTCTCCCTTTCTTAACAGGGGCCGAGATCTCTTGGTTTGCAGCGGTGGAAACTCCCTCCCCATGAGGGGGAGGGGGTCTCGGCCGCTGCGACCCAAGAGGTCTCGGCTACTTATAAGAAGGGGAGGGGGTCTCGGCCGCTGCGATCCAAGAGGTCTTGGCTGATTTTAAGAAGGGGAGGGGGTCTCAGGCGCTGCGACCCAAGACGTCTCGGCCGCTTTTAAGAAGGGGAGGGGTTCTCGGCCGCTGAGACCCAAGAGGTCTCAGCCGCTTTTAAGAAGGGGAGGGGGTCTCGGCTGCTGCGACCCAAGAGGTCTCGGCCGCTTTTAAGAAGGGGTTCTCAGCCGCTGCGACCCAAGAGGTCTCGGCCTCTTTAAAGAAAGGGAGGGGATCTTGGCCGCTGCGACCCAAGAGGTCTCGGCCACTTTTATGAAGGGGAGGGGTTCTCGGCCGCACCGACCCAAGAGGTCTCGGCCGCTTTTAAGAAGGGGAGGGGGTCTCGGCCGCTGCGACCCAAGAGGTCTCGGCTACTTATAAGAAGGGGAGGGGGTCTCGGCCGCTGCGACCCAAGAGGTCTCGTCCGCTTTTAAGATGGGGAGGGGGTCTCGGCCGCTGCGACCCAAGAGGTCTCGGCCGATTTTAAGAAGGGGAGGGGTTCTCGGCCGCTGCGACCCAAGAGGTCTCGGCCGCTTTAAAGAAAGGGAGGGGATCTTGGCCGCTGCGACCCAAGAGGTCTCGGCCACTTTTATGAAGGGGAGGGGTTCTCGCCCGCTGCGACCCAAGAGGTCTCAGCCGCTTTTAAGAATGGTTGATCCTCTTCCCTTCTTAACAGGGGCCGAGATCTCTTGGTTTGCAGCGGTGGAGACGCCCTCCCCATGAGGGGGAGAGGGTCTCGGCCGCTGCGACCCAAGAGGTCTCAGCTACTTATAAGAATGGGAGGGGGTCTCGGCCGCTGCGATCCAAGAGGTCTTGGCTGATTTTAAGAAGGGGAGCGGGTCTCAGGCGCTGCGACCCAAGACGTCTCGGCCGCTTTTAAGAAGGGGAGGGGTTCTCGGCCGATGCGACCCAAGAGGTCTCGGCCGCTTTAAAGAAAGGGAGGGGATCTTGGCCGCTGCGACCCAAGAGGTCTCGGCCACTTTTATGAAGGGGAGGGGTTCTCGGCCGCTGTGACCCAAGAGGTCTCAGCCGCTTTTAAGAATGGTTGACCCTCTCCCTTTCTTAACAGGGGCCGAGATCTCTTGGTTTGCAGCGGTGGAAACTCCCTCCCCATGAGGGGGAGGGGGTCTCGGCCGCTGCGACCCAAGAGGTCTCGGCTACTTATAAGAAGGGGAGGGGGTCTCGGCCGCTGCGATCCAAGAGGTCTTGGCTGATTTTAAGAAGGGGAGGGGGTCTCAGGCGCTGCGACCCAAGACGTCTCGGCCGCTTTTAAGAAGGGGAGGGGTTCTCGGCCGCTGCGATCCAAGAGGTCTCGGCCGCTTTTAAGAAAGGGAGGGGATCTTGGCCGCTGCGACCCAAGAGGTCTCGGCCACTTTTTTGAAGGGGAGGGGTTCTCGGCCGCTGCGACCCGAGAGGTCTCGGCCGCTTTTAAGAAGAGGAGGGCGTCTTGGCCGCTGCGACCCAAGAGGTCTCTGCCGCATTTAAGAAGGGAAGAAAGTCTCGGCCGCTGCGACCCAAGAGGTCTCGGCCGCTTTAAAGAAAGGGAGGGGATCTTGGCCGCTGCGACCCAAGAGGTCTCGGCCACTTTTATGAAGGGGAGGGGTTCTCGCCCGCTGCGACCCAAGAGGTCTCAGCCGCTTTTAAGAATGGTTGATCCTCTTCCCTTCTTAACAGGGGCCGAGATCTCTTGGTTTGCAGCGGTGGAGACGCCCTCCCCATGAGGGGGAGGGGGTCTCGGCCGCTGCGACCCAAGAGGTCTCAGCTACTTATAAGAAGGGGAGGGGGTCTCGGCCGATGCGATCCAAGAGGTCTTGGCTGATTTTAAGAAGGGGAGCGGGTCTCAGGCGCTGCGACCCAAGACGTCTCGGCCGCTTTTAAGAAGGGGAGGGGTTCTCGGCCGATGCGACCCAAGAGGTCTCGGCCGCTTTAAAGAAAGGGAGGGGATCTTGGCCGCTGCGACCCAAGAGGTCTCGGCCACTTTTATGAAGGGGAGGAGTTCTCGGCCGCTGTGACCCAAGAGGTCTCAGCCGCTTTTAAGAATGGTTGACCCTCTCCCTTTCTTAACAGGGGCCGAGATCTCTTGGTTTGCAGCGGTGGAAACTCCCTCCCCATGAGGGGGAGGGGGTCTCGGCCGCTGCGACCCAAGAGGTCTCGGCTACTTATAAGAAGGGGAGGGGGTCTCGGCCGCTGCGATCCAAGAGGTCTTGGCTGATTTTAAGAAGGGGAGGGGGTCTCAGGCGCTGCGACCCAAGACGTCTCGGCCGCTTTTAAGAAGGGGAGGGGTTCTCGGCCGCTGCGATCCAAGAGGTCTCGGCCGCTTTTAAGAAAGGGAGGGGATCTTGGCCGCTGCGACCCAAGAGGTCTCGGCCACTTTTTTGAAGGGGAGGGGTTCTCTGCTGCTGCGACCCGAGAGGTCTCGGCCGCTTTTAAGAAGAGGAGGGCGTCTTGGCCGCTGCGACCCAAGAGGTCTCTGCCGCATTTAAGAAGGGAAGAAGGTCTCGGCCGCTGCGACCCAAGAGGTCTCAGCTACTTTTAAGAAGGGGAGGGGGTCTCGGCCGCTGCGACCCAAGAGGTCTCGGACGCTTTTAAGAAGGGGAGGGGGTCTTGGCCGCTGCGACCCAAGAGGTCTCGGCCGCTTTTAAGAAGGGAAGGTGGTCTCGGCCACTTTTATGAAGGGGAGGGGTTCCCGGCCGCTGCGACCCAAGAGGTCTCGGCCGCTTTTAAGAATGGTTGACCCTCTCCCCTTCTTAACAGGGACCGAGATCTCTTGGTTTGCAGCGGTGGAGACGCCCTCCCCATGAGGGGGAGGGGGTCTCGGCCGCTGCGACCCAAGAGGTCTCGGCTACTTATAAGAAGGGGAGGGGGTCTCGGCCGCTGCGATCCAAGAGGTCTCGGCTGATTTTAAGAATGGGAGGGGATCTCGGCCGCTGCGACCCAAGAGGTCTCGGCCGCTTTTAAGAAGGGGAGGGGGTCTCGGCCGCTGCGACCCAAGAGGTCTCGGCCGCTTTTAAGAAAGGGAGGGGATCTTGGCCGCTGCGACCCAAGAGGTCTCGGCTACTTTTAAGAAGGGGAGGGGGTCTTGGCCACTGCGACCCAAGAGGTCTCGGCCGCATTTAGGAAGGGAAGAAGGTCTCGGCCGCTGCGACCCAATAGGTATCGGCCGCTTTTAAGAATGGTTGACCCTCTCCCCTTCTTAACAGGGGCCGAGACCTCTTGGTTTGCAGCGGTGGAGACGCCCTCCAAATGAGGGGGAGGGGGTCTCGGCCGCTGCGATCCAAGAGGTCTCGGCCGCTTTTAAGAAGGGGAGGGGGTCTCGGTCGCTGCGACCCAAGAGGTCTCGGCCGCTTTTAAGAAGGGGAGGGGGTCTCGGCCGCTGCGACCCAAGAGTCTCGGCCGCTTTAAGAAGGGGAGGGGTTCTCGGCCGCTGCGACCCAAGAGGTCTCGGCCGCTTTTAAGAAAGGGAGGGGATCTTGGCCGCTGCGACGAAAGAGGTCTCGGCCACTTTTATGAAGGGGAGGGGTTCTCGGCCGCTGTGACCCAAGAGGTCTCGGCCGCTTTTAAGAAGAGGAGGGGGTCTTGGCCGCTGCGACCTTAGAGGTCTTGGCCGCATTTAGGAAGGGAAGAAGGTCTCGGCCGCTGCGACCCAAGAGGTCTCGGCCGCTTTTAAGAATGGTTGACCCTCTCCCCTTCTTAACAGGGGCCGAGACCTCTTGGTTTGCAGCGGTGGAGACGCCCTCCACATGAGGGGTAGGGGGTCTCGGCCGCTGCAACCCAAGAGGTCTCGGCTATTTATAAGAAGGGAAGGGGGTCTCGGCCGCTGCGATCCAAGAGGTCTCGGCCGCTTTTAAGAAGGGGAGGGGGTCTCGGCCGCTGCGACCCAAGAGGTCTCGGCTGCTTTTAAGAAGCGGAGGGGGTCTCGGCCGCTGCGACCCAAGAGGTCTCGGCCGCTTTTAAGAAGGGGAGGGGGTCTCGGCCGCTGCGACCCAAGAGGTCTCGGCCGCTTTTAAGAAGGGGAGTGGTTCTCGGCCGCTGCGACCCAAGAGGTCTCGGCCGCTTTTAAGAAAGGGAGGGGATCTTGGCCGCTGCGACCCAAGAGGTCTCGGCCACTTTTATGAAGGGGAGGGGTTCTCGGCCGCTGCGACCCAAGAGGTCTCGGCCTCTTTTAAGAATGGTTGACCCTCTCCCCTTCTTAACAGGGGCCGAGATCTCTTGGTTTGCAGCGGTGGAGACGCCCTCCCCATGAGGGGGAGGGGGTCTCGGCCGCTGCGACCCAAGAGGTCTCGGCTACTTATAAGAAGGGGAGGGGGTCTCGGCCGCTGCGATCCAAGAGGTCTCAGCTGATTTTAAGAAGGGGAGGGGGTCTCGGCCTCTGCGACCCAAGAGGTCTCGGCCGCTTTTAAGAAGGGGAGGGGGTCTCGGCCGCTGCGACCCAAGAGGTCTCGGCCGCTTTTAAGAAGGTGAGGGGTTCTCGGCCACTGCGACCCAAGAGGTCTCGGTCGCTTTTAAGAAAGGGAGGGGATCTTGGCCGCTGCGACCCAAGAGGTCTCGGCCGCTTTTAAGAAGAGGAGGGGGTCTTGGCCGCTGCGACCCAAGAAGTCTCGGCCGCATTTAAGAAGGGAAGAAGGTCTCGGCCGCTGCGACCCAAGAGGTCTCGGCTGCTTTTAAGAAGGGGAGGGGGTCTTGGCCGCTTTTATGAAGGGGAGGGGTTCTCTGCCGCTGCGACCCAAGAGGTCTCGGCCGCTTTTAAGAAAGGTTGACCCTCTCCCCTTCTTAACAGTGTCCGAGATCTCTTGGTTTGCAGCGGTGGAGACGCCCTCCTCATGAGGGGGAGGGGGTCTCGGCCGATGCGACACAAGAGGTCTCAGGCTACTTATAAGAAGGGGAGGGGGTCTCGGACGCTGCGACCCAAGAGGTCTCGGCCGCTTTTAAGAAGGGGAGGGGGTCTCGGCCTCTGCGACCCAAGAGGCCTCGGTCTCTTTTAAGAAGGGGAGGGGTTCTCAGCCGCTGCGAACCAAGAGGTCTCGGCTACTTATAAGAAGGGGAGGGGGTCTCGGCCGCTGCGATCCAAGAGGTCTCGGCTGATTTTAAGAATGGGAGGGGATCTCGGCCGCTGCAACCCAAGAGGTCTCGGCCGCTTTTAAGAAGGGGAGGGGGTCTCGGCCGCTTCGACCCAAGAGGTCTCGGCCGCTTTAAAGATGGAGAGGGGTTCTCGGCCGCTGCGACCCAAGAGGTCTCGGCCGCTTTTAAGAAAGGGAGGGGATCTTGGCCGCTGCGACCCAAGAGGTCTCGGCTACTTTTAAGAAGGGGAGGGGGGTCTTGGCCGCTGCGACCCAAGAGGTCTCGGCCGCATTTAGGAAGGGAAGAAGGTCTCGGCCGCTGCGAACCAATAGGTATCGGCCGCTTTTAAGAATGGTTGACCCTCTCCCCTTCTTAACAGGGGCCGAGACCTCTTGGTTTGCAGCGGTGGAGACGCCCTCCACATGAGGGGGAGGGGGTCTCGGCCGCTGCGACCCAAGAGGTCTCGGCTACTTATAAGAAGGGAAGGGGGTCTCGGCCGCTGCGATCCAAGAGGTCTCGGCCGCTTTTAAGAAGGGGAGGGGGTCTCGGCCGCTGCGACCCAAGAGGTCTCGGCCGCTTTTAAGAAGGGGAGGGGGTCTCGGCCGCTGCGACCCAAGAGTCTCGGCCGCTTTAAGAAGGGGAGGGCTTCTCGGCCGCTGCGACCCAAGAGGTCTCGGCCGCTTTTAAGAAAGGGAGGGGATCTTGGCCGCTGCGACCAAAGAGGTCTCGGACACTTTTATGAAGGGGAGGGGTTCTCGTCCGCTGCGACCCAAGAGGTCTCGGCCGCTTTTAAGAAGAGGAGGGGGTCTTGGCCGCTGCGACCTTAGAGGTCTTGGCCGCATTTAGAAAGGGAAGAAGGTCTCGGCCGCTGCGACCCAAGAGGTCTCGGCCGTTTTTAAGAATGGTTGACCCTCTCCCCTTCTTAACAGGGGCCGAGACCTCTTGGTTTGCAGCGGTGGAGACGCCCTCCACATGAGAGGGAGGGGGTCTCGGCCGCTGCGACCCAAGAGGTCTCGGCTATTTATAAGAAGGGAAGGGGGTCTCAGCCGCTGCGATCCAAGAGGTCTCGGCCGCTTTTAAGAAGGAGAGGGGGTCTCGGCCGCTGCGACCCAAGAGGTCTCGGCTGCTTTTAAGAAGCGGAGGGGGTCTCGGCCGCTGAGACCCAAGAGGTCTCGGCCGCTTTTAAGAAGGGGAGGGGGTCTCGGCCGCTGCGACCCAAGAGGTCTCGGCCGCTTTTAAGAAGGGGAGGGGTTCTCGGCCGCTGCGACCCAAGAGGTCTCGGCCGCTTTTAAGAAAGGGAGGGGATCTTGGCCGCTGCGACCCAAGAGGTCTCGGCCACTTTTATGAAGGGGAGGGGTTCTCGGCCGCTGCGACCCAAGAGGTCTCGGCCTCTTTTAAGAATGGTTGACCCTCTCCCCTTCTTAACACGGGCCGAGATCTCTTGGTTTGCAGCGGTGGAGACGCCCTCCCCATGAGGGGGAGGGGGTCTCGGCCGCTGCGACCCAAGAGGTCCCGGCTACTTATAAGAAGGGGAGGGGGGTCTCGGCCGCTGCGATCCAAGAGGTCTCAGCTGATTTTAAGAAGGGGAGGGGGTCTAGGCCGCTTTTAAGAAGGGGAGGGGGGTCTCGGCCGCTGCGACCCAAGAGGTCTCGGACGCTTTTAAGAAGGTGAGGGGTTCTCGGCCACTGCGACCCAAGAGGTCTCGGTCGCTTTTAAGAAAGGGAGGGGATCTTGGCCGCTGCGACCCAAGAGGTCTCGGCCGCTTTTAAGAAGAGGAGGTGGTCTTGGCTGCTGCGACCCAAGAGGTCTCGGCCGCATTTAAGAAGGGAAGAAGGTCTCAACCGCTGCGACCCAAGAGGTCTCGGCTACTTTTAAGAAGGGGAGGGGGTCTCAGCCGCTGCGACCCAAGAGGTCTCGGCTACTTATAAGAAGGGAAGGGGGTCTCGGCCGCTGCGATCCAAGAGGTCTCGGCCGCTTTTAAGAAGGGGAGGGGGTCTCGGCCGCTGCGACCCAAGAGGTCTCGGCCGCTTTTAAGAAGGGGAGGGGGTCTTGGCCGCTGCGACCCAAGAGTCTCGGCCGCTTTAAGAAGGGGAGGGCTTCTCGGCCGCTGCGACCCAAGAGGTCTCGGCCGCTTTTAAGAAAGGGAGGGGATCTTGGCCGCTGCGACCAAAGAGGTCTCGGACACTTTTATGAAGGGGAGGGGTTCTCGTCCGCTGCGACCCAAGAGGTCTCGGCCGCTTTTAAGAAGAGGAGGGGGTCTTGGCCGCTGCGACCTTAGAGGTCTTGGCCGCATTTAGGAAGGGAAGAAGGTCTCGGCCGCTGCGACCCAAGAGGTCTCGGCCGTTTTTAAGAATGGTTGACCCTCTCCCCTTCTTAACAGGGGCCGAGACCTCTTGGTTTGCAGCGGTGGAGACGCCCTCCACATGAGAGGGAGGGGGTCTCGGCCGCTGCGACCCAAGAGGTCTCGGCTATTTATAAGAAGGGAAGGGGGTCTCAGCCGCTGCGATCCAAGAGGTCTCGGCCGCTTTTAAGAAGGAGAGGGGGTCTCGGCCGCTGCGACCCAAGAGGTCTCGGCTGCTTTTAAGAAGCGGAGGGGGTCTCGGCCGCTGCGACCCAAGAGGTCTCGGCCGCTTTTAAGAAGGGGAGGGGGTCTCGGCCGCTGCGACCCAAGAGGTCTCGGCCGCTTTTAAGAAGGGGAGGGGTTCTCGGCCGCTGCGACCCAAGAGGTCTCGGCCGCTTTTAAGAAAAGGAGGGGATCCTGGCCGCTGCGACCCAAGAGGTCTCGGCCACTTTTATGAAGGGGAGGGGTTCTCGGCCCGCTGCGACCCAAGAGGTCTCGGCTCTTTTAAGAATGGTTGACCCTCTCCCCTTCTTAACAGGGGCCGAGATCTCTTGGTTTGCAGCGGTGGAGACGCCCTCCCCATGAGGGGGGAGGGGGTCTCGGCCGCTGCGACCCAAGAGGTCTCGGACGCTTTAAAGAAGGGGAGGGGGTCTTGGCCGCTGCGACCCAAGAGGTCTCGGCCGCTTTTAAGAAGGGAAGGTGGTCTCGGCCACTTTTATGAAGGGGAGGGGTTCCCGGCCGCTGCGACCCAACAGGTCTCGGCCGCTTTTAAGAATGGTTGACCCTCTCCCCTTCTTAACAGGGACCGAGATCTCTTGGTTTGCAGCGGTGGAGACGCCCTCCCCATGAGGGGGAGGGGGTCTCGGCCGCTGCGACCCAAGAGGTCTCGGCTACTTATAAGAAGGGGAGGGGGTCTCGGCCGCTGCGATCCAAGAGGTCTCGGCTGATTTTAAGAATGGGAGGGGATCTCGGCCGCTGCGACCCAAGAGGTCTCGGCCGCTTTTAAGAAGGGGAGGGGGTCTCGGCCGCTGCGACCCAAGAGGTCTCGGCCGCTTTAAAGATGGAGAGGAGTTCTCGGCCGCTGCGACCCAAGAGGTCTCGGCCGCTTTTAAGAAAGGGAGGGGATCTTGGCCGCTGCGACCCAAGAGGTCTCGGCTACTTTTAAGAAGGGGAGGGGGTCTTGGCCGCTGCGACCCAAGAGGTCTCGGCCGCATTTAGGAAGGTAAGAAGGTCTCGGCCGCTGCGACCCAATAGGTATCGGCCGCTTTTAAGAATGGTTGACCCTCTCCCCTTCTTAACAGGGGCCGAGACCTCTTGGTTTGCAGCGGTGGAGACGCCCTCCACATGAGGGGGAGGGGGTCTCGGCCGCTGCGACCCAAGAGGTCTCGGCTACTTATAAAAAGGGAAGGGGGTCTCGGCCGCTGCGATCCAAGAGGTCTCGGCCGCTTTTAAGAAGGGGAGGGGGTCTCGGTCGCTGCGACCCAAGAGGTCTCGGCCGCTTTTAAGAAGGGGAGGGGGTCTCGGCCGCTGCGACCCAAGAGTCTCGGCCGCTTTAAGAAGGGGAGGGGTTCTCGGCCGCTGCGACCCAAGAGGTCTCGGCCGCTTTTAAGAAAGGGAGGGGATCTTGGCCGCTGCGACCAAAGAGGTCTCGGCCACTTTTATGAAGGGGAGGGGTTCTCGGCCGCTGCGACCCAAGAGGTCTCGGCCGCTTTTAAGAAGAGGAGGGGGTCTTGGCCGCTGCGACCTTAGAGGTCTTGGCCGCATTTAGGAAGGGAAGAAGGTCTCGGCCGCTGCGACCCAAGAGGTCTCGGCCGCTTTTAAGAATGGTTGACCCTCTCCCCTTCTTAACAGGGGCCGAGACCTCTTGGTTTGCAGCGGTGGAGACGCCCTCCACATGAGGGGGTAGGGGGTCTCGGCCGCTGCGACCCAAGAGGTCTCGGCTATTTATAAGAAGGGAAGGGGGTCTCGGCCGCTGCGATCCAAGAGGTCTCGGCCGCTTTTAAGAAGGGGAGGGGGTCTCGGCCGCTGCGACCCAAGAGGTCTCGGCTGCTTTTAAGAAGCGGAGGGGGTCTCGGCCGCTGCGACCCAAGAGGTCTTGGCCGCTTTTAAGAAGGGGAGGGGGTCTCGGCCGCTGCGACCCAAGAGGTCTCGGCCGCTTTTAAGAAGGGGAGTGGTTCTCGGCCGCTGCGACCCAAGAGGTCTCGGCCGCTTTTAAGAAAGGGAGGGGATCTTGGCCGCTGCGACCCAAGAGGTCTCGGCCACTTTTATGAAGGGGAGGGGTTCTCGGCCGCTGCGACCCAAGAGGTCTCGGCCTCTTTTAAGAATGGTTGACCCTCTCCCCTTCTTAACAGGGGCCGAGATCTCTTGGTTTGCAGCGAAGGAGACGCCCTCCCCATGAGGGGGAGGGGGTCTCGGCCGCTGCGACCCAAGAGGTCTCGGCTACTTATAAGAAGGGGAGGGGGTCTCGGCCGCTGCGATCCAAGAGGTCTCAGCTGATTTTAAAAAGGGGAGGGGGTCTCGGCCGCTGCGACCCAAGAGGTCTCGGCCGCTTTTAAGAAGGGGAGGGGGTCTCGGCCGCTGCGACCCAAGAGGTCTCGGCCGCTTTTAAGAAGGTGAGGGGTTCTCGGCCACTGCGACCCAAGAGGTCTCGGTCGCTTTTAAGAAAGGGAGGGGATCTTGGCCGCTGCGACCCAAGAGGTCTCGGCCGCTTTTAAGAAGAGGAGGGGGTCTTGGCCGCTGCGACCCAAGAAGTCTCGGCCGCATTTAAGAAGGGAAGAAGGTCTCAGCCGCTGTGACCCAAGAGGTCTCGGCTTCTTTTAAGAAGGGGAGGGGGTCTTGGCCGCTTTTATGAAGGGGAGGGGTTCTCTGCCGCTGCGACCCAAGAGGTCTCGGACGCTTTTAAGAAAGGTTGACCCTCTCCCCTTCTTAACAGTGTCCGAGATCTCTTGGTTTGCAGCGGTGGAGACGCCCTCCTCATGAGGGGGAGGGGGGTCTCGGCCGATGCGACACAAGAGGTCTCAGGCTACTTATAAGAAGGGGAGGGGGTCTCGGACGCTGCGACCCAAGAGGTCTCGGCCGCTTTTAAGAAGGGGAGGGGGTCTCGGCCTCTGCGACCCAAGAGGCCTCGGTCTCTTTTAAGAAGGGGAGGGGTTCTCGGCCGCTGCGACCCAAGAGGTCTCGGCTACTTATAAGAAGGGGAGGGGGTCTCGGCCGCTGCGATCCAAGAGGTCTCAGCTGATTTTAAGAATGGGAGGGGATCTCGGCCGCTGCGACCCAAGAGGTCTCGGCCGCTTTTAAGAAGGGGAGGGGGGTCTCGGCCGCTGCGACCCAAGAGGTCTCGGCCGCTTTAAAGATGGAGAGGGGTTCTCGGCCGCTGCGACCCAAGAGGTCTCGGCCGCTTTTAAGAAAGGGAGGGGATCTTGGCCGCTGCGACCCAAGAGGTCTCGGCTACTTTTAAGAAGGGGAGGGGGTCTTGGCCGCTGCGACCCAAGAGGTCTCGGCCGCATTTAGGAAGGGAAGAAGGTCTCGGCCGCTGCGAACCAATAGGTATCGGCCGCTTTTAAGAATGGTTGACCCTCTCCCCTTCTTAACAGGGGCCGAGACCTCTTGGTTTGCAGCGGTGGAGACGCCCTCCACATGAGGGGGAGGGGGTCTCGGCCGCTGCGACCCAAGAGGTCTCGGCTACTTATAAGAAGGGGAGGGGGTCTCGGCCGCTGCGATCCAAGAGGTCTTGGCTGATTTTAAGAAGGGGAGGGGGTCTCAGGCGCTGCGACCCAAGACGTCTCGGCCGCTTTTAAGAAGGGGAGGGGTTCTCGGCCGCTGCGATCCAAGAGGTCTCGGCCGCTTTTAAGAAAGGGAGGGGATCTTGGCCGCTGCGACCCAAGAGGTCTCGGCCACTTTTTTGAAGGGGAGGGGTTCTCTGCCGCTGCGACCCGAGAGGTCTCGGCCGCTTTTAAGAAGAGGAGGGCGTCTTGGCCGCTGCGACCCAAGAGGTCTCTGCCGCATTTAAGAAGGGAAGAAGGTCTCGGCCGCTGCGACCCAAGAGGTCTCAGCTACTTTTAAGAAGGGGAGGGGGTCTCGGCCGCTGCGACCCAAGAGGTCTCGGACGCTTTTAAGAAGGGGAGGGGGTCTTGGCCGCTGCGACCCAAGAGGTCTCGGCCGCTTTTAAGAAGGGAAGGTGGTCTCGGCCACTTTTATGAAGGGGAGGGGTTCCCGGCCGCTGCGACCCAAGAGGTCTCGGCCGCTTTTAAGAATGGTTGACCCTCTCCCCTTCTTAACAGGGACCGAGATCTCTTGGTTTGCAGCGGTGGAGACGCCCTCCCCATGAGGGGGAGGGGGTCTCGGCCGCTGCGACCCAAGAGGTCTCGGCTACTTATAAGAAGGGGAGGGGGTCTCGGCCGCTGCGATCCAAGAGGTCTCGGCTGATTTTAAGAATGGGAGGGGATCTCGGCCGCTGCGACCCAAGAGGTCTCGGCCGCTTTTAAGAAGGGGAGGGGGTCTCGGCCGCTGCGACCCAAGAGGTCTCGGCCGCTTTTAAGAAAGGGAGGGGATCTTGGCCGCTGCGACCCAAGAGGTCTCGGCTACTTTTAAGAAGGGGAGGGGGGTCTTGGCCACTGCGACCCAAGAGGTCTCGGCCGCATTTAGGAAGGGAAGAAGGTCTCGGCCGCTGCGACCCAATAGGTATCGGCCGCTTTTAAGAATGGTTGACCCTCTCCCCTTCTTAACAGGGGCCGAGACCTCTTGGTTTGCAGCGGTGGAGACGCCCTCCAAATGAGGGGGAGGGGGTCTCGGCCGCTGCGATCCAAGAGGTCTCGGCCGCTTTTAAGAAGGGGAGGGGGTCTCGGTCGCTGCGACCCAAGAGGTCTCGGCCGCTTTTAAGAAGGGGAGGGGGTCTCGGCCGCTGCGACCCAAGAGTCTCGGCCGCTTTAAGAAGGGGAGGGGTTCTCGGCCGCTGCGACCCAAGAGGTCTCGGCCGCTTTTAAGAAAGGGAGGGGATCTTGGCCGCTGCGACCAAAGAGGTCTCGGCCACTTTTATGAAGGGGAGGGGTTCTCGGCCGCTGCGACCCAAGAGGTCTCGGCCGCTTTTAAGAAGAGGAGGGGGTCTTGGCCGCTGCGACCTTAGAGGTCTTGGCCGCATTTAGGAAGGGAAGAAGGTCTCGGCCGCTGCGACCCAAGAGGTCTCGGCCGCTTTTAAGAATGGTTGACCCTCTCCCCTTCTTAACAGGGGCCGAGACCTCTTGGTTTGCAGCGGTGGAGACGCCCTCCACATGAGGGGTAGGGGGTCTCGGCCGCTGCAACCCAAGAGGTCTCGGCTATTTATAAGAAGGGAAGGGGGTCTCGGCCGCTGCGATCCAAGAGGTCTCGGCCGCTTTTAAGAAGGGGAGGGGGTCTCGGCCGCTGCGACCCAAGAGGTCTCGGCTGCTTTTAAGAAGCGGAGGGGGTCTCGGCCGCTGCGACCCAAGAGGTCTCGGCCGCTTTTAAGAAGGGGAGGGGGTCTCGGCCGCTGCGACCCAAGAGGTCTCGGCCGCTTTTAAGAAGGGGAGTGGTTCTCGGCCGCTGCGACCCAAGAGGTCTCGGCCGCTTTTAAGAAAGGGAGGGGATCTTGGCCGCTGCGACCCAAGAGGTCTCGGCCACTTTTATGAAGGGGAGGGGTTCTCGGCCGCTGCGACCCAAGAGGTCTCGGCCTCTTTTAAGAATGGTTGACCCTCTCCCCTTCTTAACAGGGGCCGAGATCTCTTGGTTTGCAGCGGTGGAGACGCCCTCCCCATGAGGGGGAGGGGGTCTCGGCCGCTGCGACCCAAGAGGTTTTGGCTACTTATAAGAAGGGGAGGGGGTCTCGGCCGCTGCGATCCAAGAGGTCTCAGCTGATTTTAAGAAGGGGAGGGGGTCTCGGCCTCTGCGACCCAAGAGGTCTCGGCCGCTTTTAAGAAGGGGAGGGGGTCTCGGCCGCTGCGACCCAAGAGGTCTCGGCCGCTTTTAAGAAGGTGAGGGGTTCTCGGCCACTGCGACCCAAGAGGTCTCGGTCGCTTTTAAGAAAGGGAGGGGATCTTGGCCGCTGCGACCCAAGAGGTCTCGGCCGCTTTTAAGAAGAGGAGGGGGTCTTGGCCGCTGCGACCCAAGAAGTCTCGGCCGCATTTAAGAAGGGAAGAAGGTCTCGGCCGCTGCGACCCAAGAGGTCTCGGCTGCTTTTAAGAAGGGGAGGGGGTCTTGGCCGCTTTTATGAAGGGGAGGGGTTCTCTGCCGCTGCGACCCAAGAGGTCTCGGCCGCTTTTAAGAAAGGTTGACCCTCTCCCCTTCTTAACAGTGTCCGAGATCTCTTGGTTTGCAGCGGTGGAGACGCCCTCCTCATGAGGGGGAGGGGGTCTCGGCCGATGCGACACAAGAGGTCTCAGGCTACTTATAAGAAGGGGAGGGGGTCTCGGACGCTGCGACCCAAGAGGTCTCGGCCGCTTTTAAGAAGGGGAGGGGGTCTCGGCCTCTGCGACCCAAGAGGCCTCGGTCTCTTTTAAGAAGGGGAGGGGTTCTCGGCCGCTGCGACCCAAGAGGTCTCGGCTACTTATAAGAAGGGGAGGGGGTCTCGGCCGCTGCGATCCAAGAGGTCTCGGCTGATTTTAAGAATGGGAGGGGATCTCGGCCGCTGCGACCCAAGAGGTCTCGGCCGCTTTTAAGAAGGGGAGGGGGTCTCGGCCGCTGCGACCCAAGAGGTCTCGGCCGCTTTAAAGATGGAGAGGGGTTCTCGGCCGCTGCGACCCAAGAGGTCTTGGCCGCTTTTAAGAAAGGGAGGGGATCTTGGCCGCTGCGACCCAAGAGGTCTCGGCTACTTTTAAGAAGGGGAGGGGGTCTTGGCCGCTGCGACCCAAGAGGTCTCGGCCGCATTTAGGAAGGGAAGAAGGTCTCGGCCGCTGCGAACCAATAGGTATCGGCCGCTTTTAAGAATGGTTGACCCTCTCCCCTTCTTAACAGGGGCCGAGACCTCTTGGTTTGCAGCGGTGGAGACGCCCTCCACATGAGGGGGAGGGGGTCTCGGCCGCTGCGACCCAAGAGGTCTCGGCTACTTATAAGAAGGGAAGGGGTTCTCGGCCGCTGCGATCCAAGAGGTCTCGGCCGCTTTTAAGAAGGGGAGGGGGTCTCGGCCGCTGCGACCCAAGAGGTCTCGGCCGCTTTTAAGAAGGGGAGGGGGTCTCGGCCGCTGCGACCCAAGAGTCTCGGCCGCTTTAAGAAGGGGAGGGCTTCTCGGCCGCTGCGACCCAAGAGGTCTCGGCCGCTTTTAAGAAAGGGAGGGGATCTTGGCCGCTGCGACCAAAGAGGTCTCGGACACTTTTATGAAGGGGAGGGGTTCTCGTCCGCTGCGACCCAAGAGGTCTCGGCCGCTTTTAAGAAGAGGAGGGGGTCTTGGCCGCTGCGACCTTAGAGGTCTTGGCCGCATTTAGAAAGGGAAGAAGGTCTCGGCCGCTGCGACCCAAGAGGTCTCGGCCGTTTTTAAGAATGGTTGACCCTCTCCCCTTCTTAACAGGGGCCGAGACCTCTTGGTTTGCAGCGGTGGAGACGCCCTCCACATGAGAGGGAGGGGGTCTCGGCCGCTGCGACCCAAGAGGTCTCGGCTATTTATAAGAAGGGAAGGGGGTCTCAGCCGCTGCGATCCAAGAGGTCTCGGCCGCTTTTAAGAAGGAGAGGGGGTCTCGGCCGCTGCGACCCAAGAGGTCTCGGCTGCTTTTAAGAAGCGGAGGGGGTCTCGGCCGCTGAGACCCAAGAGGTCTCGGCCGCTTTTAAGAAGGGGAGGGGGGTCTCGGCCGCTGCGACCCAAGAGGTCTCGGCCGCTTTTAAGAAGGGGAGGGGTTCTCGGCCGCTGCGACCCAAGAGGTCTCGGCCGCTTTTAAGAAAGGGAGGGGATCTTGGCCGCTGCGACCCAAGAGGTCTCGGCAACTTTCTTAACAGGGGCCGAGATCTCTTGGTTTGCAGCGGTGGAAACTCCCTCAACCTGAGGGGGAGGGGGTCTCGGCCGCTGCGACCCAAGAGGTCTCGGCTACTTATAAGAAGGGGAGGGGGTCTCGGCCGCTGCGATCCAAGAGGTCTTGGCTGATTTTAAGAAGGGGAGGGGGTCTCAGGCGCTGCGACCCAAGACGTCTCGGCCGCTTTTAAGAAGGGGAGGGGTTCTCGGCCGCTGCGATCCAAGAGGTCTCGGCCGCTTTTAAGAAAGGGAGGGGATCTTGGCCGCTGCGACCCAAGAGGTCTCGGCCACTTTTTTGAAGGGGAGGGGTTCTCGGCCGCTGCGACCCGAGAGGTCTCGGCCGCTTTTAAGAAGAGGAGGGCGTCTTGGCCGCTGCGACCCAAGAGGTCTCTGCCGCATTTAAGAAGGGAAGAAGGTCTCGGCCGCTGCGACCCAAGAGGTCTCGGCCGCTTTAAAGAAAGGGAGGGGATCTTGGCCGCTGCGACCCAAGAGGTCTCGGCCACTTTTATGAAGGGGAGGGGTTCTCGCCCGCTGCGACCCAAGAGGTCTCAGCCACTTTTAAGAATGGTTGATCCTCTTTCCTTCTTAACAGGGGCCGAGATCTCTTGGTTTGCAGCGGTGGAAACTCCCTCCCCATGAGGGGGAGGGGGTCTCGGCCGCTGCGACCCAAGAGGTCTCGGCTACTTATAAGAAGGGGAGGGGGTCTCGGCCGCTGCGATCCAAGAGGTCTTGGCTGATTTTAAGAAGGGGAGGGGGTCTCAGGCGCTGCGACCCAAGACGTCTCGGCCGCTTTTAAGAAGGGGAGGGGTTCTCGGCCGCTGCGATCCAAGAGGTCTCGGCCGCTTTTAAGAAAGGGAGGGGATCTTGGCCGCTGCGACCCAAGAGGTCTCGGCCACTTTTTTGAAGGGGAGGGGTTCTCTGCCGCTGCGACCCGAGAGGTCTCGGCCGCTTTTAAGAAGAGGAGGGCGTCTTGGCCGCTGCGACCCAAGAGGTCTCTGCCGCATTTAAGAAGGGAAGAAGGTCTCGGCCGCTGCGACCCAAGAGGTCTCAGCTACTTTTAAGAAGGGGAGGGGGTCTCGGCCGCTGCGACCCAAGAGGTCTCGGACGCTTTTAAGAAGGGGAGGGGGTCTCGGCCGCTGCGACCCAAGAGGTCTCTGCCGCATTTAAGAAGGGAAGAAGGTCTCGGCCGCTGCGACCCAAGAGGTCTCAGCTACTTTTAAGAAGGGGAGGGGGTCTCGGCCGCTGCGACCCAAGAGGTCTCGGACGCTTTTAAGAAGGGGAGGGGGTCTTGGCCGCTGCGACCCAAGAGGTCTCGGCCGGTTTTAAGAAGGGGAGGGGGTCTCGGCCGCTGCGACCCAAGAGTCTCGGCCGCTTTAAGAAGGGGAGGGCTTCTCGGCCGCTGCGACCCAAGAGGTCTCGGCCGCTTTTAAGAAAGGGAGGGGATCTTGGCCGCTGCGACCAAAGAGGTCTCGGACACTTTTATGAAGGGGAGGGGTTCTCGTCCGCTGCGACCCAAGAGGTCTCGGCCGCTTTTAAGAAGAGGAGGGGGTCTTGGCCGCTGCGACCTTAGAGGTCTTGGCCGCATTTAGAAAGGGAAGAAGGTCTCGGCCGCTGCGACCCAAGAGGTCTCGGCCGTTTTTAAGAATGGTTGACCCTCTCCCCTTCTTAACAGGGGCCGAGACCTCTTGGTTTGCAGCGGTGGAGACGCCCTCCACATGAGAGGGAGGGGGTCTCGGCCGCTGCGACCCAAGAGGTCTCGGCTATTTATAAGAAGGGAAGGGGGTCTCAGCCGCTGCGATCCAAGAGGTCTCGGCCGCTTTTAAGAAGGAGAGGGGGTCTCGGCCGCTGCGACCCAAGAGGTCTCGGCTGCTTTTAAGAAGCGGAGGGGGTCTCGGCCGCTGAGACCCAAGAGGTCTCGGCCGCTTTTAAGAAGGGGAGGGGGTCTCGGCCGCTGCGACCCAAGAGGTCTCGGCCGCTTTTAAGAAGGGGAGGGGTTCTCGGCCGCTGCGACCCAAGAGGTCTCGGCCGCTTTTAAGAAAGGGAGGGGATCTTGGCCGCTGCGACCCAAGAGGTCTCGGCAACTTTCTTAACAGGGGCCGAGATCTCTTGGTTTGCAGCGGTGGAAACTCCCTCAACCTGAGGGGGAGGGGGTCTCGGCCGCTGCGACCCAAGAGGTCTCGGCTACTTATAAGAAGGGGAGGGGGTCTCGGCCGCTGCGATCCAAGAGGTCTTGGCTGATTTTAAGAAGGGGAGGGGGTCTCAGGCGCTGCGACCCAAGACGTCTCGGCCGCTTTTAAGAAGGGGAGGGGTTCTCGGCCGCTGCGATCCAAGAGGTCTCGGCCGCTTTTAAGAAAGGGAGGGGATCTTGGCCGCTGCGACCCAAGAGGTCTCGGCCACTTTTTTGAAGGGGAGGGGTTCTCGGCCGCTGCGACCCGAGAGGTCTCGGCCGCTTTTAAGAAGAGGAGGGCGTCTTGGCCGCTGCGACCCAAGAGGTCTCTGCCGCATTTAAGAAGGGAAGAAGGTCTCGGCCGCTGCGACCCAAGAGGTCTCGGCCGCTTTAAAGAAAGGGAGGGGATCTTGGCCGCTGCGACCCAAGAGGTCTCGGCCACTTTTATGAAGGGGAGGGGTTCTCGCCCGCTGCGACCCAAGAGGTCTCAGCCACTTTTAAGAATGGTTGATCCTCTTTCCTTCTTAACAGGGGCCGAGATCTCTTGGTTTGCAGCGGTGGAAACTCCCTCCCCATGAGGGGGAGGGGGTCTCGGCCGCTGCGACCCAAGAGGTCTCGGCTACTTATAAGAAGGGGAGGGGGTCTCGGCCGCTGCGATCCAAGAGGTCTTGGCTGATTTTAAGAAGGGGAGGGGGTCTCAGGCGCTGCGACCCAAGACGTCTCGGCCGCTTTTAAGAAGGGGAGGGGTTCTCGGCCGCTGCGATCCAAGAGGTCTCGGCCGCTTTTAAGAAAGGGAGGGGATCTTGGCCGCTGCGACCCAAGAGGTCTCGGCCACTTTTTTGAAGGGGAGGGGTTCTCTGCCGCTGCGACCCGAGAGGTCTCGGCCGCTTTTAAGAAGAGGAGGGCGTCTTGGCCGCTGCGACCCAAGAGGTCTCTGCCGCATTTAAGAAGGGAAGAAGGTCTCGGCCGCTGCGACCCAAGAGGTCTCAGCTACTTTTAAGAAGGGGAGGGGGTCTCGGCCGCTGCGACCCAAGAGGTCTCGGACGCTTTTAAGAAGGGGAGGGGGGTCTTGGCCGCTGCGACCCAAGAGGTCTCGGCCGGTTTTAAGAAGGGAAGGTGGTCTCGGCCACTTTTATGAAGGGGAGGGGTTCCCGGCCGCTGCGACCCAAGAGGTCTCGGCCGCTTTTAAGAATGGTTGACCCTCTCCCCTTCTTAACAGGGACCGAGATCTCTTGGTTTGCAGCGGTGGAGACGCCCTCCCCATGAGGGGGAGGGGGTCTCGGCCGCTGCGACCCAAGAGGTCTCGGCTACTTATAAGAAGGGGAGGGGGTCTCGGCCGCTGCGATCCAAGAGGTCTCGGCTGATTTTAAGAATGGGAGGGGATCTCGGCCGCTGCGACCCAAGAGGTCTCGGCCGCTTTTAAGAAGGGGAGGGGGTCTCGGCCGCTGCGACCCAAGAGGTCTCGGCCGCTTTTAAGAAAGGGAGGGGATCTTGGCCGCTGCGACCCAAGAGGTCTCGGCTACTTTTAAGAAGGGGAGGGGGTCTTGGCCACTGCGACCCAAGAGGTCTCGGCCGCATTTAGGAAGGGAAGAAGGTCTCGGCCGCTGCGACCCAATAGGTATCGGCCGCTTTTAAGAATGGTTGACCCTCTCCCCTTCTTAACAGGGGCCGAGACCTCTTGGTTTGCAGCGGTGGAGACGCCCTCCACATGAGGGGGAGGGGGTCTCGGCCGCTGCGACCCAAGAGGTCTCGGCTACTTATAAGAAGTGAAGGGGGTCTCGGCCGCTGCGATCCAAGAGGTCTCGGCCGCTTTTAAGAAGGGGAGGGGGTCTCGGTCGCTGCGACCCAAGAGGTCTCGGCCGCTTTTAAGAAGGGGAGGGGGTCTCGGCCGCTGCGACCCAAGAGTCTCGGCCGCTTTAAGAAGGGGAGGGGTTCTCGACCGCTGCGACCCAAGAGGTCTCGGCCGCTTTTAAGAAAGGGAGGGGAT
Source organism: Hyla sarda (assembly GCF_029499605.1). Lineage (NCBI taxonomy): Eukaryota > Metazoa > Chordata > Amphibia > Anura > Hylidae > Hyla > Hyla sarda. Next base: position 79,605 of record NW_026607765.1, on the reverse strand, counting down.
CTTGGCCGCTGCGACCAAAGAGGTCTCGGCCACTTTTATGAAGGGGAGGGGTTCTCGGCCGCTGCGACCCAAGAGGTCTCGGCCGCTTTTAAGAAGAGGAGGGGGTCTTGGCCGCTGCGACCTTAGAGGTCTTGGCCGCATTTAGGAAGGGAAGAAGGTCTCGGCCGCTGCGACCCAAGAGGTCTCGGCCGCTTTTAAGAATGGTTGACCCTCTCCCCTTCTTAACAGGGGCCGAGACCTCTTGGTTTGCAGCGGTGGAGACGCCCTCCACATGAGGGGTAGGGGGTCTCGGCCGCTGCAACCCAAGAGGTCTCGGCTATTTATAAGAAGGGAAGGGGGTCTCGGCCGCTGCGATCCAAGAGGTCTCGGCCGCTTTTAAGAAGGGGAGGGGGTCTCGGCCGCTGCGACCCAAGAGGTCTCGGCTGCTTTTAAGAAGCGGAGGGGGTCTCGGCCGCTGCGACCCAAGAGGTCTCGGCCGCTTTTAAGAAGGGGAGGGGGTCTCGGCCGCTGCGACCCAAGAGGTCTCGGCCGCTTTTAAGAAGGGGAGTGGTTCTCGGCCGCTGCGACCCAAGAGGTCTCGGCCGCTTTTAAGAAAGGGAGGGGATCTTGGCCGCTGCGACCCAAGAGGTCTCGGCCACTTTTATGAAGGGGAGGGGTTCTCGGCCGCTGCGACCCAAGAGGTCTCGGCCTCTTTTAAGAATGGTTGACCCTCTCCCCTTCTTAACAGGGGCCGAGATCTCTTGGTTTGCAGTGGTGGAGACGCCCTCCCCATGAGGGGGAGGGGGTCTCGGCCGCTGCGACCCAAGAGGTCTCGGCTACTTATAAGAAGGGGAGGGGGTCTCGGCCGCTGCGATCCAAGAGGTCTCAGCTGATTTTAAGAAGGGGAGGGGGTCTCGGCCGCTGCGACCCAAGAGGTCTCGGCCGCTTTTAAGAAGGGGAGGGGGTCTCGGCCGCTGCGACCCAAGAGGTCTCGGCCGCTTTTAAGAAGGTGAGGGGTTCTCGGCCACTGCGACCCAAGAGGTCTCGGTCGCTTTTAAGAAAGGGAGGGGATCTTGGCCGCTGCGACCCAAGAGGTCTCGGCCGCTTTTAAGAAGAGGAGGGGGTCTTGGCCGCTGCGACCCAAGAAGTCTCGGCCGCATTTAAGAAGGGAAGAAGGTCTCGGCCGCTGCGACCCAAGAGGTCTCGGCTGCTTTTAAGAAGGGGAGGGGGTCTTGGCCGCTTTTATGAAGGGGAGGGGTTCTCTGCCGCTGCGACCCAAGAGGTCTCGGCCGCTTTTAAGAAAGGTTGACCCTCTCCCCTTCTTAACAGTGTCCGAGATCTCTTGGTTTGCAGCGGTGGAGACGCCCTCCTCATGAGGGGGAGGGGGTCTCGGCCGATGCGACACAAGAGGTCTCAGGCTACTTATAAGAAGGGGAGGGGGTCTCGGACGCTGCGACCCAAGAGGTCTCGGCCGCTTTTAAGAAGGGGAGGGGGTCTCGGCCTCTGCGACCCAAGAGGCCTCGGTCTCTTTTAAGAAGGGGAGGGGTTCTCAGCCGCTGCGAACCAAGAGGTCTCGGCTACTTATAAGAAGGGGAGGGGGTCTCGGCCGCTGCGATCCAAGAGGTCTCGGCTGATTTTAAGAATGGGAGGGGATCTCGGCCGCTGCGACCCAAGAGGTCTCGGCCGCTTTTAAGAAGGGGAGGGGGTCTCGGCCGCTGCGACCCAAGAGGTCTCGGCCGCTTTAAAGATGGAGAGGGGTTCTCGGCCGCTGCGACCCAAGAGGTCTCGGCCGCTTTTAAGAAAGGGAGGGGATCTTGGCCGCTGCGACCCAAGAGGTCTCGGCTACTTTTAAGAAGGGGAGGGGGTCTTGGCCGCTGCGACCCAAGAGATCTCGGCCGCATTTAGGAAGGGAAGAAGGTCTCGGCCGCTGCGAACCAATAGGTATCGGCCGCTTTTAAGAATGGTTGACCCTCTCCCCTTCTTAACAGGGGCCGAGACCTCTTGGTTTGCAGCGGTGGAGACGCCCTCCACATGAGGGGGAGGGGGTCTCGGCCGCTGCGACCCAAGAGGTCTCGGCTACTTATAAGAAGGGAAGGGGGTCTCGGCCGCTGCGATCCAAGAGGTCTCGGCCGCTTTTAAGAAGGGGAGGGGGTCTCGGCCGCTGCGACCCAAGAGGTCTCGGCCGCTTTTAAGAAGGGGAGGGGGTCTCGGCCGCTGCGACCCAAGAGTCTCGGCCGCTTTAAGAAGGGGAGGGCTTCTCGGCCGCTGCGACCCAAGAGGTCTCGGCCGCTTTTAAGAAAGGGAGGGGATCTTGGCCGCTGCGACCAAAGAGGTCTCGGACACTTTTATGAAGGGGAGGGGTTCTCGTCCGCTGCGACCCAAGAGGTCTCGGCCGCTTTTAAGAAGAGGAGGGGGTCTTGGCCGCTGCGACCTTAGAGGTCTTGGCCGCATTTAGAAAGGGAAGAAGGTCTCGGCCGCTGCGACCCAAGAGGTCTCGGCCGTTTTTAAGAATGGTTGACCCTCTCCCCTTCTTAACAGGGGCCGAGACCTCTTGGTTTGCAGCGGTGGAGACGCCCTCCACATGAGAGGGAGGGGGTCTCGGCCGCTGCGACCCAAGAGGTCTCGGCTATTTATAAGAAGGGAAGGGGGTCTCAGCCGCTGCGATCCAAGAGGTCTCGGCCGCTTTTAAGAAGGAGAGGGGGTCTCGGCCGCTGCGACCCAAGAGGTCTCGGCTGCTTTTAAGAAGCGGAGGGGGTCTCGGCCGCTGAGACCCAAGAGGTCTCGGCCGCTTTTAAGAAGGGGAGGGGGTCTCGGCCGCTGCGACCCAAGAGGTCTCGGCCGCTTTTAAGAAGGGGAGGGGTTCTCGGCCGCTGCGACCCAAGAGGTCTCGGCCGCTTTTAAGAAAGGGAGGGGATCTTGGCCGCTGCGACCCAAGAGGTCTCGGCCACTTTTATGAAGGGGAGGGGTTCTCGGCCGCTGCGACCCAAGAGGTCTCGGCCTCTTTTAAGAATGGTTGACCCTCTCCCCTTCTTAACACGGGCCGAGATCTCTTGGTTTGCAGCGGTGGAGACGCCCTCCCCATGAGGGGGAGGGGGTCTCGGCCGCTGCGACCCAAGAGGTCCCGGCTACTTATAAGAAGGGGAGGGGGTCTCGGCCGCTGCGATCCAAGAGGTCTCAGCTGATTTTAAGAAGGGGAGGGGGTCTAGGCCGCTTTTAAGAAGGGGAGGGGGTCTCGGCCGCTGCGACCCAAGAGGTCTCGGCCGCTTTTAAGAAGGTGAGGGGTTCTCGGCCACTGCGACCCAAGAGGTCTCGGTCGCTTTTAAGAAAGGGAGGGGATCTTGGCCGCTGCGACCCAAGAGGTCTCGGCCGCTTTTAAGAAGAGGAGGTGGTCTTGGCTGCTGCGACCCAAGAGGTCTCGGCCGCATTTAAGAAGGGAAGAAGGTCTCAACCGCTGCGACCCAAGAGGTCTCGGCTACTTTTAAGAAGGGGAGGGGGTCTCAGCCGCTGCGACCCAAGAGGTCTCGGCTACTTATAAGAAGGGAAGGGGGTCTCGGCCGCTGCGATCCAAGAGGTCTCGGCCGCTTTTAAGAAGGGGAGGGGGTCTCGGCCGCTGCGACCCAAGAGGTCTCGGCCGCTTTTAAGAAGGGGAGGGGGTCTCGGCCGCTGCGACCCAAGAGTCTCGGCCGCTTTAAGAAGGGGAGGGCTTCTCGGCCGCTGCGACCCAAGAGGTCTCGGCCGCTTTTAAGAAAGGGAGGGGATCTTGGCCGCTGCGACCAAAGAGGTCTCGGACACTTTTATGAAGGGGAGGGGTTCTCGTCCGCTGCGACCCAAGAGGTCTCGGCCGCTTTTAAGAAGAGGAGGGGGTCTTGGCCGCTGCGACCTTAGAGGTCTTGGCCGCATTTAGGAAGGGAAGAAGGTCTCGGCCGCTGCGACCCAAGAGGTCTCGGCCGTTTTTAAGAATGGTTGACCCTCTCCCCTTCTTAACAGGGGCCGAGACCTCTTGGTTTGCAGCGGTGGAGACGCCCTCCACATGAGAGGGAGGGGGTCTCGGCCGCTGCGACCCAAGAGGTCTCGGCTATTTATAAGAAGGGAAGGGGGTCTCAGCCGCTGCGATCCAAGAGGTCTCGGCTGCTTTTAAGAAGCGGAGGGGGTCTCGGCCGCTGCGACCCAAGAGGTCTCGGCCGCTTTTAAGAAGGGGAGGGGGTCTCGGCCGCTGCGACCCAAGAGGTCTCGGCCGCTTTTAAGAAGGGGAGGGGTTCTCGGCCGCTGCGACCCAAGAGGTCTCGGCTGCTTTTAAGAAAAGGTGGGGATCTTGGCCGCTGCGACCCAAGAGGTCTCGGCCACTTTTATGAAGGGGAGGGGTTCTCGGCCGCTGCGACCCAAGAGGTCTCGGCCTCTTTTAAGAATGGTTGACCCTCTCCCCTTCTTAACAGGGGCCGAGATCTCTTGGTTTGCAGCGGTGGAGACGCCCTCCCCATGAGGGGGAGGGGGTCTCGGCCGCTGCGACCCAAGAGGTCTCGGACGCTTTTAAGAAGGGGAGGGGGTCTTGGCCGCTGCGACCCAAGAGGTCTCGGCCGCTTTTAAGAAGGGAAGGTGGTCTCGGCCACTTTTATGAAGGGGAGGGGTTCCCGGCCGCTGCGACCCAACAGGTCTCGGCCGCTTTTAAGAATGGTTGACCCTCTCCCCTTCTTAACAGGGACCGAGATCTCTTGGTTTGCAGCGGTGGAGACGCCCTCCCCATGAGGGGGAGGGGGTCTCGGCCGCTGCGACCCAAGAGGTCTCGGCTACTTATAAGAAGGGGAGGGGGTCTCGGCCGCTGCGATCCAAGAGGTCTCGGCTGATTTTAAGAATGGGAGGGGATCTCGGCCGCTGCGACCCAAGAGGTCTCGGCCGCTTTTAAGAAGGGGAGGGGGTCTCGGCCGCTGCGACCCAAGAGGTCTCGGCCGCTTTAAAGATGGAGAGGGGTTCTCGGCCGCTGCGACCCAAGAGGTCTCGGCCGCTTTTAAGAAAGGGAGGGGATCTTGGCCGCTGCGACCCAAGAGGTCTCGGCTACTTTTAAGAAGGGGAGGGGGTCTTGGCCGCTGCGACCCAAGAGGTCTCGGCCGCATTTAGGAAGGTAAGAAGGTCTCGGCCGCTGCGACCCAATAGGTATCGGCCGCTTTTAAGAATGGTTGACCCTCTCCCCTTCTTAACAGGGGCCGAGACCTCTTGGTTTGCAGCGGTGGAGATGCCCTCCACATGAGGGGGAGGGGGTCTCGGCCGCTGCGACCCAAGAGGTCTCGGCTACTTATAAAAAGGGAAGGGGGTCTCGGCCGCTGCGATCCAAGAGGTCTCGGCCGCTTTTAAGAAGGGGAGGGGGTCTCGGTCGCTGCGACCCAAGAGGTCTCGGCCGCTTTTAAGAAGGGGAGGGGGTCTCGGCCGCTGCGACCCAAGAGTCTCGGCCGCTTTAAGAAGGGGAGGGGTTCTCGGCCGCTGCGACCCAAGAGGTCTCGGCCGCTTTTAAGAAAGGGAGGGGATCTTGGCCGCTGCGACCAAAGAGGTCTCGGCCACTTTTATGAAGGGGAGGGGTTCTCGGCCGCTGCGACCCAAGAGGTCTCGGCCGCTTTTAAGAAGAGGAGGGGGTCTTGGCCGCTGCGACCTTAGAGGTCTTGGCCGCATTTAGGAAGGGAAGAAGGTCTCGGCCGCTGCGACCCAAGAGGTCTCGGCCGCTTTTAAGAATGGTTGACCCTCTCCCCTTCTTAACAGGGGCCGAGACCTCTTGGTTTGCAGCGGTGGAGACGCCCTCCACATGAGGGGTAGGGGGTCTCGGCCGCTGCGACCCAAGAGGTCTCGGCTATTTATAAGAAGGGAAGGGGGTCTCGGCCGCTGCGATCCAAGAGGTCTCGGCCGCTTTTAAGAAGGGGAGGGGGTCTCGGCCGCTGCGACCCAAGAGGTCTCGGCTGCTTTTAAGAAGCGGAGGGGGTCTCGGCCGCTGCGACCCAAGAGGTCTTGGCCGCTTTTAAGAAGGGGAGGGGGTCTCGGCCGCTGCGACCCAAGAGGTCTCGGCCGCTTTTAAGAAGGGGAGTGGTTCTCGGCCGCTGCGACCCAAGAGGTCTCGGCCGCTTTTAAGAAAGGGAGGGGATCTTGGCCGCTGCGACCCAAGAGGTCTCGGCCACTTTTATGAAGGGGAGGGGTTCTCGGCCGCTGCGACCCAAGAGGTCTCGGCCTCTTTTAAGAATGGTTGACCCTCTCCCCTTCTTAACAGGGGCCGAGATCTCTTGGTTTGCAGCGAAGGAGACGCCCTCCCCATGAGGGGGAGGGGGTCTCGGCCGCTGCGACCCAAGAGGTCTCGGCTACTTATAAGAAGGGGAGGGGGTCTCGGCCGCTGCGATCCAAGAGGTCTCAGCTGATTTTAAAAAGGGGAGGGGGTCTCGGCCGCTGCGACCCAAGAGGTCTCGGCCGCTTTTAAGAAGGGGAGGGGGTCTCGGCCGCTGCGACCCAAGAGGTCTCGGCCGCTTTTAAGAAAGGGAGGGGATCTTGGCCGCTGCGACCCAAGAGGTCTCGGCCGCTTTTAAGAAGAGGAGGGGGTCTTGGCCGCTGCGACCCAAGAAGTCTCGGCCGCATTTAAGAAGGGAAGAAGGTCTCGGCCGCTGTGACCCAAGAGGTCTCGGCTTCTTTTAAGAAGGGGAGGGGGTCTTGGCCGCTTTTATGAAGGGGAGGGGTTCTCTGCCGCTGCGACCCAAGAGGTCTCGGACGCTTTTAAGAAAGGTTGACCCTCTCCCCTTCTTAACAGTGTCCGAGATCTCTTGGTTTGCAGCGGTGGAGACGCCCTCCTCATGAGGGGGAGGGGGTCTCGGCCGATGCGACACAAGAGGTCTCAGGCTACTTATAAGAAGGGGAGGGGGTCTCGGACGCTGCGACCCAAGAGGTCTCGGCCGCTTTTAAGAAGGGGAGGGGGGTCTCGGCCTCTGCGACCCAAGAGGCCTCGGTCTCTTTTAAGAAGGGGAGGGGTTCTCGGCCGCTGCGACCCAAGAGGTCTCGGCTACTTATAAGAAGGGGAGGGGGTCTCGGCCGCTGCGATCCAAGAGGTCTCAGCTGATTTTAAGAATGGGAGGGGATCTCGGCCGCTGCGACCCAAGAGGTCTCGGCCGCTTTTAAGAAGGGGAGGGGGTCTCGGCCGCTGCGACCCAAGAGGTCTCGGCCGCTTTAAAGATGGAGAGGGGTTCTCGGCCGCTGCGACCCAAGAGGTCTCGGCCGCTTTTAAGAAAGGGAGGGGATCTTGGCCGCTGCGACCCAAGAGGTCTCGGCTACTTTTAAGAAGGGGAGGGGGTCTTGGCCGCTGCGACCCAAGAGGTCTCGGCCGCATTTAGGAAGGGAAGAAGGTCTCGGCCGCTGCGAACCAATAGGTATCGGCCGCTTTTAAGAATGGTTGACCCTCTCCCCTTCTTAACAGGGGCCGAGACCTCTTGGTTTGCAGCGGTGGAGACGCCCTCCACATGAGGGGGAGGGGGTCTCGGCCGCTGCGACCCAAGAGGTCTCGGCTACTTATAAGAAGGGAAGGGGGTCTCGGCCGCTGCGATCCAAGAGGTCTCGGCCGCTTTTAAGAAGGGGAGGGGGTCTCGGCCGCTGCGACCCAAGAGGTCTCGGCCGCTTTTAAGAAGGGGAGGGGGTCTCGGCCGCTGCGACCCAAGAGTCTCGGCCGCTTTAAGAAGGGGAGGGCTTCTCGGCCGCTGCGACCCAAGAGGTCTCGGACACTTTTATGAAGGGGAGGGGTTCTCGTCCGCTGCGACCCAAGAGGTCTCGGCCGCTTTTAAGAAGAGGAGGGGGTCTTGGCCGCTGCTACCTTAGAGGTCTTGGCCGCATTTAGAAAGGGAAGAAGGTCTCGGCCGCTGCGACCCAAGAGGTCTCGGCCGTTTTTAAGAATGGTTGACCCTCTCCCCTTCTTAACAGGGGCCGAGACCTCTTGGTTTGCAGCGGTGGAGACGCCCTCCACATGAGAGGGAGGGGGTCTCGGCCGCTGCGACCCAAGAGGTCTCGGCCGCTTTTAAGAAGGGGAGGGGGTCTCGGCCGCTGCGACCCAAGAGGTCTCGGCCGCTTTTAAGAAGGTGAGGGGTTCTCGGCCACTGCGACCCAAGAGGTCTCGGTCGCTTTTAAGAAAGGGAGGGGATCTTGGCCGCTGCGACCCAAGAGGTCTCGGCCGCTTTTAAGAAGAGGAGGGGGTCTTGGCCGCTGCGACCCAAGAGGTCTCGGCCGCATTTAAGAAGGGAAGAAGGTCTCAACCGCTGCGACCCAAGAGGTCTCGGCTACTTTTAAGAAGGGGAGGGGGTCTCAGCCGCTGCGACCCAAGAGGTCTCGGCTACTTATAAGAAGGGAAGGGGGTCTCGGCCGCTGCGATCCAAGAGGTCTCGGCCGCTTTTAAGAAGGGGAGGGGGTCTCGGCCGCTGCGACCCAAGAGGTCTCGGCCGCTTTTAAGAAGGGGAGGGGGTCTCGGCCGCTGCGACCCAAGAGTCTCGGCCGCTTTAAGAAGGGGAGGGCTTCTCGGCCGCTGCGACCCAAGAGGTCTCGGCCGCTTTTAAGAAAGGGAGGGGATCTTGGCCGCTGCGACCAAAGAGGTCTCGGACACTTTTATGAAGGGGAGGGGTTCTCGTCCGCTGCGACCCAAGAGGTCTCGGCCGCTTTTAAGAAGAGGAGGGGGTCTTGGCCGCTGCGACCTTAGAGGTCTTGGCCGCATTTAGGAAGGGAAGAAGGTCTCGGCCGCTGCGACCCAAGAGGTCTCGGCCGTTTTTAAGAATGGTTGACCCTCTCCCCTTCTTAACAGGGGCCGAGACCTCTTGGTTTGCAGCGGTGGAGACGCCCTCCACATGAGAGGGAGGGGGTCTCGGCCGCTGCGACCCAAGAGGTCTCGGCTATTTATAAGAAGGGAAGGGGGTCTCAGCCGCTGCGATCCAAGAGGTCTCGGCCGCTTTTAAGAAGGAGAGGGGGTCTCGGCCGCTGCGACCCAAGAGGTCTCGGCTGCTTTTAAGAAGCGGAGGGGGTCTCGGCCGCTGCGACCCAAGAGGTCTCGGCCGCTTTTAAGAAGGGGAGGGGGTCTCGGCCGCTGCGACCCAAGAGGTCTCGGCCGCTTTTAACAAGGGGAGGGGTTCTCGGCCCCTGCGACCCAAGAGGTCTCGGCCGCTTTTAAGAAAGGGAGGGGATCTTGGCCGCTGCGACCCAAGAGGTCTCGGCCACTTTTATGAAGGGGAGGGGTTCTCGGCCGCTGCGACCCAAGAGGTCTCGGCCTCTTTTAAGAATGGTTGACCCTCTCCCCTTCTTAACAGGGGCCGAGATCTCTTGGTTTGCAGCGGTGGAGACGCCCTCCTCATGAGGGGGAGGGGGTCTCGGCCGATGCGATCCAAGAGGTCTCGGCTACTTATAAGAAGGGGAGGGGGTCTCGGCCGCTGCGATCCAAGAGGTCTCAGCTGATTTTAAGAAGGGGAGGGGGTCTCGGCCGCTGCGACCCAAGAGGTCTCGGCCGCTTTTAAGAAGGGGAGGGGGTCTCGGCCGCTGCGACCCAAGAGGTCTCGGCCGCTTTTAAGAAGGTGAGGGGTTCTCGGCCACTGCGACCCAAGAGGTCTCGGTCGCTTTTAAGAAAGGGAGGGGATCTTGGCCGCTGCGACCCAAGAGGTCTCGGCCGCATTTAAGAAGGGAAGAAGGTCTCAACCGCTGCGACCCAAGAGGTCTCGGCTACTTTTAAGAAGGGGAGGGGGTCTCAGCCGCTGCGACCCAAGAGGTCTCGGCCGCTTTTAAGAAGAGGAGGGGATCTTGGCCGCTGCGACCCAAGAGGTCTCGGCCGCATTTAAGAAGGGAAGAAGGTCTCGGCCGCTGCGACCCAAGAGGTCTCGGCTGCTTTTAAGAAGGGGAGGGGGTCTTGGCTGCTGCGACCCAAGAGGTCTCGGCCACTTTTAGGAAGGGGAGGGGGTCTCGGCCGCTGCGACCCAAGAGGTCTCGGCTGCTTTTAAGAAGGGGAGGGGTTCTCGGCCGCTGCGACCCAAGAAGTCTAGGCCGCTTTTAAGAAAGGGAGGGGATCTTGGCCGCTGCGACCCAAGAGGTCTCGGCCACTTTTATGAAGGGGAGGGGTTCTCGGCTGCTGCGACCCAAGAGGTCTCGGCCGCTTTTACGAAGAGGAGGGGGTCTTGGCCGCTGCGACCCAAGAGGTCTCGGCCGCATTTAAGAAGGGAAGAAGGTCTCGGCCGCTGCTACCCAAGAGGTCTCGGCTACTTTTAAGAAGGGGAGGGGGTCTTGGCCGCTGCGACCCAAGAGGTCTCGTTCGCTTTTAAGAAGGGGAGGGGTCTTGGCCGCTGCGACCCAAGAGGTCTCGGCTGCTTTTAAGAATGGTTGACCCCCTCCCCTTCTTAAAATGGGCTAAGACCTCTTGGTTTGCAGCGGTGGAGACGCCCTCCCCATGAAGTGGGAGGGGGTCTCGGCCGCTGTGACCCAAGAAGTCTCGGCCGCTATTAAGACGGGGAGGGGTTCTCGGCCGCTGCGACCCAAGAGGTCTCGGCCGCTTTTAAGAAGAGGAGGGGGTCTTGGACGCTGCGACCCAAGAGGTCTCGGCCGCATTTAAGAAGGGAAGAAGGTCTCGGCCGCTGCGACCCAAGAAGTCTCGGCTACTTTTAAGAAGGGGAGGGGGTCTCGACCGCTGCGACCCAAGAGGTCTCGGCCGCTTTTAAGAAGAGGAGGGGGTCTCGGCCACTTTTATGAAGGGGAGGGGTTCTCTGCCGCTGCGACCCAAGAGGTCTCGGCCGCTTTTAAGAAAGGTTGACCCTCTCCCCTTCTTAACAGTGTCCGAGATCTCTTGGTTTGCAGCAGTGGAGACGCCCTCCTCATGAGGGGGAGGGGGTCTCGGCCGATGCGATCCAAGAGGTCTCGGCTACTTATAAGAAGGGGAGGGGGTCTCGGCCGCTGCGATCCAAGAGGTCTCAGATGATTTTAAGAAGGGGAGGGGGTCTCGGCCGCTGCGACCCAAGAGGTCTCGGCCGCTTTTAAGAAGGGGAGGGGGTCTCGGCCGCTGCGACCCAAGAGGTCTCGGCTACTTATAAGAAGGGGAGGGGGTCTCGGCCGCTGCGATCCAAGAGGTCTCAGCTGATTTTAAGAAGGGGAGGGGGTCTCGGCCGCTGCGACCCAAGAGGTCTCGGCCGCTTTTAAGAAGGGGAGGGGGTCTCGGCCGCTGCGACCCAAGAGGTCTCGGCCGCTTTTAAGAAGGTGAGGGGTTCTCGGCCACTGCGACCCAAGAGGTCTCGGTCGCTTTTAAGAAAGGGAGGGGATCTTGGCCGCTGCGACCCAAGAGGTCTCGGCCGCTTTTAAGACGGGGAGGGGTTCTCGGCCGCTGCGACCCAAGAGGTCTCGGCCGCTTTTAAGAAGAGGAGGGGGTCTTGGCCGCTGCGACCCAAGAGGTCTCGGCCGCATTTAAGAAGGGAAGAAGGTCTCGGCCGCTGCGACCCAAGAAGTCTCGGCTACTTTTAAGAAGGGGAGGGGGTCTCGACCGCTGCGACCAAAGAGGTCTCGGCCGCTTTTAAGAAGAGGAGGGGGTCTCGGCCACTTTTATGAAGGGGAGGGGTTCTCTGCCGCTGCGACCCAAGAGGTCTCGGCCGCTTTTAAGAAAGGTTGACCCTCTCCCCTTCTTAACAGTGTCCGAGATCTCTTGGTTTGCAGCAGTGGAGACGCCCTCCTCATGAGGGGGAGGGGGTCTCGGCCGATGCGATCCAAGAGGTCTCGGCTACTTATAAGAAGGGGAGGGGGTCTCGGCCGCTGCGATCCAAGAGGTCTCAGCTGATTTTAAGAAGGGGAGGGGGTCTCGGCCGCTGCGACCCAAGAGGTCTCGGCCGCTTTTAAGAAGGGGAGGGGGTCTCGGCCGCTGCGACCCAAGAGGTCTCGGCCGCTTTTAAGAAGGTGAGGGGTTCTCGGCCACTGCGACCCAAGAGGTCTCGGTCGCTTTTAAGAAAGGGAGGGGATCTTGGCCGCTGCGACCCAAGAGGTCTCGGCCGCATTTAAGAAGGGAAGAAGGTCTTAACCGCTGCGACCCAAGAGGTCTCGGCTACTTTTAAGAAGGGGAGGGGGTCTCAGCCGCTGCGACCCAAGAGGTCTCGGCCGCTTTTAAGAAGAGGAGGGGATCTTGGCCGCTGCGACCCAAGAGGTCTCGGCCGCATTTAAGAAGGGAAGAAGGTCTCGGCCGCTGCGACCCAAGAGGTCTCGGCTGCTTTTAAGAAGGGGAGGGGGTCTTGGCCGCTGCGACCCAAGAGGTCTCGGCCACTTTTAGGAAGGGGAGGGGGTCTCGGCCGCTGCGACCCAAGAGGTCTCGGCTGCTTTTAAGAAGGGGAGGGGTTCTCGGCCGCTGCGACCCATGAAGTCTAGGCCGCTTTTAAGAAAGGGAGGGGATCTTGGCCGCTGCGACCCAAGAGGTCTCGGCCACTTTTATGAAGGGGAGGGGTTCTCGGCTGCTGCGACCCAAGAGGTCTCGGCCGCTTTTACGAAGAGGAGGGGGTCTTGGCCGCTGCGACCCAAGAGGTCTCGGCCGCATTTAAGAAGGGAAGAAGGTCTCGGCCGCTGCTACCCAAGAGGTCTCGGCTACTTTTAAGAAGGGGAGGGGGTCTTGGCCGCTGCGACCCAAGAGGTCTCGTTCGCTTTTAAGAAGGGGAGGGGTCTTGGCCGCTGCGACCCAAGAGGTCTCGGCTGCTTTTAAGAATGGTTGACCCCCTCCCCTTCTTAAAATGGGCTAAGACCTCTTGGTTTGCAGCGGTGGAGACGCCCTCCCCATGAAGTGGGAGGGGGTCTCGGCCGCTGCGACCCAAGAAGTCTCGGCCGCTATTAAGACGGGGAGGGGTTCTCGGCCGCTGCGACCCAAGAGGTCTCGGCCGCTTTTAAGAAGAGGAGGGGGTCTTGGCCGCTGCGACCCAAGAGGTCTCGGCCGCATTTAAGAAGGGAAGAAGGTCTCGGCCGCTGCGACCCAAGAAGTCTCGGCTACTTTTAAGAAGGGGAGGGGGTCTCGACCGCTGCGACCCAAGAGGTCTCGGCCGCTTTTAAGAAGAGGAGGGGGTCTCGGCCACTTTTATGAAGGGGAGGGGTTCTCTGCCGCTGCGACCCAAGAGGTCTCGGCCGCTTTTAAGAAAGGTTGACCCTCTCCCCTTCTTAACAGTGTCCGAGATCTCTTGGTTTGCAGCAGTGGAGACGCCCTCCTCATGAGGGGGAGGGGGTCTCGGCCGATGCGACACAAGAGGTCTCAGGCTACTTATAAGAAGGGGAGGGGGTCTCGGACGCTGCGACCCAAGAGGTCTCGGCCACTTTTAAGAAGGGGAGGGGGTCTCGGCCTCTGCGACCCAAGAGGTCTCGGCCTCTTTTAAGAAGGGGAGGGGTTCTCGGCCGCTGCGACCCAAGAGGTCTCGGCCGCTTTTAAGAAAGGGAGGGGATCTTGGCCGCTGCGACCCAAGAGGTCTCGGCCACTTTTATGAAGGGGAGGGGGTCTCGGACACTTTTATGAAGGGGAGGGGTTCTCGGTCGCTGCGACCTAAGAGGTCTCGGCCGCTTTAAGAAAGGGAGGGGATCTTGGCCGCTGCGACCCAAGAGGTCTCGGCCGCTTTTAAGAAGAGGAGGGGGTCTTGGCCGCTGCGACCCAAGAGGTCTCGGCCGCATTTAAGAAGGGAAGAAGGTCTCGGCCGCTGTGACCCAAGAGGTCTCGGCTACTTTTAAGAAGGGGAGGGGGTCTCGGCCGCAGCAACCCAAGAGGTCTCGGCCGCTTTTAAGAAGAGGAGGGGGTCTTGGCCGCTGCAACCCAAGAGGTCTCGGCCGCATTTAAGAAGGGAAGAAGGTCTCGGCCGCTGTGACCCAAGAGGTCTCGGCTACTTTTAAGAAGGGGAGGGGGTCTCGGCCGCTGCAACCCAAGAGGTCTCGGACGCTTTTAAGAAGAGGAGGGGGTCTTGGCCGCTGCGACCCAAGAGGTCTCGGCCGCATTTAAGAAGGGAAGAAGTTTTCGGCCGCTGCGACCCAAGAGGTCTCGGCTACTTTTAAGAAGGGGAGGGGGTCTCGGCCACTTTTATGAAGGGGAGGGGTTCTCGGCCGCTGCAACCCAAGAGGTCTCGGCCGCCTTTAAGAATGGTTGACCCTCTCCCCTTCTTAACAGGGGCCGAAATCTCTTGGTTTGCAGCGGTGGAGACGCCCTCCCCATGAGGGGGAGGGGGTCTAGGCCGCTGCGACCCAAGAGGTCTCGGCTACTTATAAGAAGGGGAGGGGGTCTCGGCCGCTGCGACCCAAGAGGTCTCGGCCGCTTTTAAGAAGGGGAGGGGGTCTCGGCCGCTGCGACTCAAGAGGTCTCGGCCGCTTTTAAGAAGGGGAGGGGGTCTCGGCCGCTTTTAAGAAGAGGAGGGGATCTTGGCCGCTGCGACTTAAGAGGTCTTGGCCGCATTTAAGAAGGGAAGAAGGTCTCGGCCGCTGCTACCCAAGAGGTCTCGGCTACTTTTAAGAAGGGGAGGGGGTCTTAGCCGCTAAGACCCAATAGGTCTCGGCCGCTTTTAAGAAGGGGAGGGGGTCTTGGCCGCTGTGACCCAAGAGGTCTCGGCTGCTTATAAGAATGGTTGACCCCCTCCCCTTCTTAAAAAGGGCTGAGACCTCTTGGTTTGCAGCGGTGGAGACGCCCTCCCAATGAAGTGGGAGGGGGTCTCGGCCGCTGCGACCCAAGAAGACTCGGCCGCTATTAAGACGGGGAGGGGTTCTCGGCCGCTTCGACCCAAGAGGTCTCGGCCGCTTTTAAGAAAGGGAGGGGATCTCTGCCGCTGCGACCCAAGAGGTCTCGGCCACTTTTATGAAGGGGAGGGGTTCTCGGCCGCTGCGACCCAAGAGGTCTCGGCCGCTTTTAAGAAGAGGAGGGGGTCTTGGCCGCTGCGACCCAAGAGGTCTCGGCCGCATTTAAGAAGGGAAGAAGGTCTCGGCCGCTGCGACCCAAGAGGTCTCGGCTACTTTTAAGAAGGGGAGGGGGTCTCGACCGCTGCGACCCAAGAGGTCTCGGCCGCTTTTAAGAAGAGGAGGGGGTCTCGGCCACTTTTATGAAGGGGAGGGGTTCTCTGCCGCTGCGACCCAAGAGGTCTCGGACGCTTTTAAGAAAGGTTGACCCTCTCCCCTTCTTAACAGTGTCCGAGATCTCTTGGTTTGCAGCGGTGGAGACGCCCTCCTCATGAGGGGGAGGGGGTCTCGGCCGATGCGACACAAGAGGTCTCAGGCTACTTATAAGAAGAGGAGGGGGTCTTGGACGCTGCGACCCAAGAGGTCTCGGCCTCTTTTAAGAAGGGGAGGGGTTCTCGGCCGCTGCGACCCAAGAGGTCTCGGCCGCTTTTAAGAAAGGGAGGGGATCTTGGCCGCTGCGACCCAAGAGGTCTCGGACACTTTTATGAAGGGGAGGGGGTCTCGGCCACTTTTATGAAGGGGAGGGGTTCTCGGCCGCTGCGACCCAAGAGGTCTCGGCCGCTTTTAAGAAAGGGAGGGGATCTTGGCCGCTGCGACCCAAGAGGTCTCGGCCACTTTTATGAAGGGGAGGGGTTCTCGGCCGCTGCGACCCAAGAGGTCTCGGCCGCTTTTAAGAAGAGGAGGGGGTCTTGGCCGCTGCGACCCAAGAGGTCTCGGCCGCATTTAAGAAGGGAAGAAGGTCTCGGCCGCTGTGACCCAAGAGGTCTCGGCTACTTTTAAGAAGGAGAGGGGGTCTCGGCCGCTGCAACCCAAGAGGTCTCGGCCGCTTTTAAGAAGAGGAGGGGGTCTTGGCCGCTGCGACCCAAGAGGTCTCGGCCGCATTTAAGAAGGGAAGAAGTTTTCGGCCGCTGCGACCCAAGAGGTCTCGGCTACTTTTAAGAAGGGGAGGGGGTCTCGGCCACTTTTATGAAGGGGAGGGGTTCTCGGCCGCTGCGACCCAAGAGGTCTCGGCCGCCTTTAAGAATGGTTGACCCTCTCCCCTTCTTAACAGGGGCCGAAATCTCTTGGTTTGCAGCGGTGGAGACGCCCTCCCCATGAGGGGGAGGGGGTCTCGGCCGCTGCGACCCAAGAGGTCTCGGGTACTTATAAGAAGGGGAGGGGGTCTCGGCCGCTGCGACCCAAGAGGTCTCGGCCGCTTTTAAGAAGGGGAGGGGGTCTCGGCCGCTGCGACTCAAGAGGTCTCGGCCGCTTTTAAGAAGGGGAGGGGGTCTTAGCCGCTACGACCCAATAGGTCTCGGCCGCTTTTAAGAAGGGGAGGGGGTCTTGGCCGCTGCGACCCAAGAGGTCTCGGCTGCTTATAAGAATGGTTGACCCCCTCCCCTTCTTAAAAAGGGCTGAGACCTCTTGGTTTGCAGCGGTGGAGACGCCCTCCCCACGAAGTGGGAGGGGGTCTCGGCCGCTGCGACCCAAGAAGTCTCGGCCGCTATTGAGAAAGGGAGGGGGTCTCGGCCGCTTTTAAGAAGGGGAGGGGTTCTCGGCCGCTGCGACCCAAGAGGTCTCGGCTACTTATAAGAAGGGGAGGGGGTCTCGGCCGCTGCGACCCAAGAGGTCTCGGCCGCTTTTAAGAAGGGGAGGGGGTCTCGGCTGCTGCGACCCAAGAGGTCTCGGCCGCTTTTAAGAAGGGGTTCTCGGCCGCTGCGACCCAAGAGGTCTCGGCCGCTTTAAAGAAAGGGAGGGGATCTTGGCCGCTGCGACCCAAGAGGTCTCGGCCGCTTTAAAGAAGGGGAGGGGTTCTCGGCCGCTGCGACCCAAGAGGTCTCGGCCGCTTTTAAGAAAGGGTGGGGATCTTGGCCGCTGCGACTTAAGTGGTCTTGGCCGCATTTAAGAAGGGAAGAAGGTCTCGGCCGCTGCTACCCAAGAGGTCTCGGCTACTTTTAAGAAGGGGAGGGGTTCTCGGCCGCTGCAACCCAAGAGGTCTCGGCCGCTTTTAAGAATGGTTGACCCTCTCCCCTTCTTAACAGGGGCCGAGACCTCTTGGTTTGCAGCGGTGGAGACGCCCTCCCCTTGAGGGGGAGGGGGTCTCGGCCGCTGTGACCCAAGAGGTCTCGGCTACTTATAAGAAGTGGAGGGGGTCTCGGCTGCTGCGACCCAAGAGGTCTCGGCCGCTTTTAAGAAGGGGTTCTCGGCCGCTGCGACCCAAGAGGTCTCATCCGCTTTAAAGAAAGGGAGGGGATGTTGGCCGCTGCGACTTAAGAGGTCTTGGCCGCATTTAAGAAGGGAAGAAGGTCTCGGCCGCTGCTACCCAAGAGGTCTCGGCTACTTTTAAGAAGGGGAGGGGGTCTTAGCCGCTACGACCCAAGAGGTCTCGGCCGCTTTTAAGAAGTTGAGGGGGTCTTGGCCGCTGCGACCCAAGAGGTCTCGGCTGCTTTTAAGAATGGTTGACCCCCTCCCCTTCTTAAAAAGGGCTGAGACCTCTTGGTTTGCAGCGGTGGAGACGCCCTCCCCACGAAGTGGGAGGGGGTCTCGGCCGCTGCGACCCAAGAAGTCTCGGCCGCTATTGAGAAAGGGAGGGGGTCTCGGCCGCTTTTAAGAAGGGGAGGGGTTCTCGGCCGCTGCGACCCAAGAGGTCTCGGCCGCTTTTAAGAATGGTTGACCCTCTCCCCTTCTTAACAGGGGCCGAGACCTCTTGGTTTGCAGCGGTGGAAACGCCCTCCCCATGAGGGGGAGGGGGTCTCGGCCGCTGTGACCCAAGAGGTCTCGGCTACTTATAAGAAGGGGAGGGGTCTCGGCCGCTGCGACCCAAGAGGTCTCGGCCGCTTTTAAGAAGGGGAGGGGGTCTCGGCTGCTGCGACCCAAGAGGTCTCGGCCGCTTTTAAGAAGGGGTTCTCGGCCGCTGCGACCCAAGAGGTCTCGGCCGCTTTAAAGAAAGGGAGGGGATCTTGGCCGCTGCGACCCAAGAGGTCTCGGCCACTTTTATGAAGGGGAGGGGTTCTCGGCCGCTGCGACCCAAGAGGTCTCAGCCGCTTTAAAGTATGGTTGACCCTCTCCCCTTCTTAACAGGGGCCGAGATCTCTTGGTTTGCAGCGTTGGATACGCCCTCCTCATGAGGGGGAGGGGGTCTCGGCCGTTGCGACCCAAGAGGTCTCGGCCGCTTTTAAGAAGGGGAGGGGGTCTCAGGCGCTGCGACCCAAGACGTCTCGGCCGCTTTTAAGAAGGGGAGGGGTTCTCGGCCGCTGCGATCCAAGAGGTCTCGGCCGCTTTTAAGAAAGGGAGGGGATCTTGGCCGCTGCGACCCAAAAGGTCTCGGCCACTTTTATGAAGGGGAAGGGTTCTCGGCCGCTGCGACCCGAGAGGTCTCGGCCGCTTTTAAGAAGAAGAGGAGTTCTTGGCCGCGGCGACCCAAGAGGTCTCGGCCGCATTTAAGAAGGGAAGAAGGTCTCGGCCGCTGCTACCCAAGAGGTCTCGGCTGCTTATAAGAATGGTTGACCCTCTCCCCTTCTTAAAAAGGGCTGAGACCTCTTGGTTTGCAGCGGTGGAGACGCCCTCCCCACGAAGTGGGAGGGGGTCTCGGCCGCTGCGACCCAAGAAGTCTCGGGCGCTATTGAGAAAGGGAGGGGGTCTCGGCCACTTTTAAGAAGGGGAGGGGTTCTCGGCCGCTGCGACCCAAGAGGTCTCGGCTACTTATAAGAAGGGGAGGGGGTCTCGGCCGCTGCGACCCAAGAGGTCTCGGCCGCTTTTAAGAAGGGGAGGGGGTCTCGGCTGCTGCGACCCAAGAGGTCTCGGCCGCTTTTAAGAAGGGGTTCTCGGCCGCTGTGACCCAAGAGGTCTCGGCCGCTTTAAAGAAAGGGAGGGGATCTTGGCCGCTGCGACCCAAGAGGTCTCGGCCGCTTTAAAGAAGGGGAGGGGTTCTCGGCCGCTGCGACCCAAGAGGTCTCGGCCGCTTTTAAGAAAGGGAGGGGATCTTGGCCGCTGCGACTTAAGAGGTCTTGGCCGCATTTAAGAAGGGAAGAAGGTCTCGGCCGCTGCTACCCAAGAGGTCTCGGCTACTTTTAAGAAGGGGAGGGGTTCTCGGACGCTGCGACCCAAGAGGTCTCGGCCGCTTTTAAGAATGGTTGACCCTCTCCCCTTCTTAACAGGGGCCGAGACCTCTTGGTTTGCAGCGGTGGAGACGCCCTCCCCTTGAGGGGGAGGGGGTCTCGGCCGCTGTGACACAAGAGGTCTCGGCTACTTATAAGAAAAGGAGGGGGTCTCGGCTGCTGCGACCCAAGAGGTCTCGGCCGCTTTTAAGAAGGGGTTCTCGGCCGCTGCGACCCAAGAGGTTTCGTCCGCTTTAAAGAAAGGGAGGGGATCTTAGCCGCTGCGACCCAAGAGGTCTCGGCCGCTTTTAAGAAGGGGAGGGGGTCTCGGCCGCTGCGACCCAAGAGGTCTCGGCCGCTTTTAAGAAGGGGAGGGGGTCTTGGCCGCTGCGACCCAAGAGGTCTCGGCCGCATTTAAGAAGGGAAGAAGGTCTCGGCCGCTGTGACCCAAGAGGTCTCGGCTACTTTTAAGAAGGGGAGGGGGTCTCGGCCACTGCAACCCAAGAGGTCTCGGACGCTTTTAAGAAGAGGAGGGGGTCTTGGCCGCAGCGACCCAAGAGGTCTCGGCCGCATTTAAGAAAGGAAGAAGTTTTCGGCCGCTGCAACCCAAGAGGTCTCGGCTACTTTTAAGAAGGGGAGGGGGTCTCGGCCACTTTTATGAAGGGGAGGGGTTCTCGGCCGCTGCGACCCAAGAGGTCTCGGCCGCCTTTAAGAATGGTTGACCCTCTCCCCTTCTTAACAGAGGCCGAAATCTCTTGGTTTGCAGCGGTGGAGACGCCCTCCCCATGAGGGGGAGGGGGTCTCGGCCGCTGCGACCCAAGAGGTCTCGGCCGCTTTTAAGAAGGGGAGGGGTTCTCGGCCGCTGCGACCCAAGAGGTCTCGGCCGCTTTTAAGAAAGGGAGGGGATGTTGGCCGCTGCGACTTAAGAGGTCTTGGCCGCATTTAAGAAGGGAAGAAGGTCTTGGCCGCTGCTACCCAAGAGGTCTCGGCTACTTTTAAGAAGGGGAGGGGGTCTTAGCCGCTACGACCCAAGAGGTCTCGGCCGCTTTTAAGAAGGGGAGGGGGTCTTGGCCGCTGCGACCCAAGAGGTCTCGGCTGCTTTTAAGAATGGTTGACCCCCTCCCCTTCTTAAAAAGGGCTGAGACCTCTTGGTTTGCAGCGGTGGAGACGCCCTTCCCATGAAGTGGGAGGGGGTCTCGGCCGCTGCGACCCAAGAAGTCTCGGCCGCTATTGAGAAAGGGAGGGGGTCTCGTCCGCTTTTAAGAAGGGGAGGGGTTCTCGGCCGCTGCGACCCAAGAGGTCTCGGCCGCTTTTAAGAATGGTTGACCCTCTCCCCTTCTTAACAGGGGCCGAGACCTCTTGGTTTGCAGCGGTGGAAACGCCCTCCCCATGAGGGGGAGGGGGTCTCGGCCGCTGTGACCCAAGAGGTCTCGGCTACTTATAAGAAGGGGAGGGGTCTCGGCCGCTGCGACCCAAGAGGTCTCGGCCGCTTTTAAGAAGGGGAGGGGGTCTCGGCTGCTGCGACCCAAGAGGTCTCGGCCGCTTTTAAGAAGGGGTTCTCGGCCGCTGCGACCCAAGAGGTCTCGGCCGCTTTAAAGAAAGGGAGGGGATCTTGGCCGCTGCGACCCAAGAGGTCTCGGCCACTTTTATGAAGGGGAGGGGTTCTCGGCCGCTGCGACCCAAGAAGTCTCAGCCGCTTTAAAGTATGGTTGACCCTCTCCCCTTCTTAACAGGGGCCGAGATCTCTTGGTTTGCAGCGGTGGATACGCCCTCCCCATGAGGGGGAGGGGGTCTCGGCCGTTGCGACCCAAGAGGTCTCGGCCGCTTTTAAGAAGGGGAGGGGGTCTCAGGCGCTGCGACCCAAGACGTCTCGGCCGCTTTTAAGAAGGGGAGGGGTTCTTGGCCGCTGCGATCCAAGAGGTCTCGGCCGCTTTTAAGAAAGGGAGGGGATCTTGGCCGCTGCAACCCAAAAGGTCTCGGCCACTTTTATGAAGGGGAAGGGTTCTCGGCCGCTGCGACCTGAGAGGTCTCGGCCGCTTTTAAGAAGAGGAGGAGGTCTTGGCCGCTGCGACCCAAGAGGTCTCGGCCGCATTTAAGAAGGGAAGAAGGTCTCGGCCGCTGCTACCCAAGAGGTCTCGGCTACTTTTAAAAAGGGGAGGGGGTCTCGGGCGCTGCGACCCAAGAGGTCTCGGCTGCTTTTAAGAAGGGGAGGGGGTCTTGGCCGCTGCAACCAAAGAAGTCTCGGCCGCTTTTAAGAAGGGAAGGTGGTCTCGGCCACTTTTATGAAGGGGAGGGGTTCCCGGCCGCTGCGACCCAAGAGGTCTCGGCCGCTTTTAAGAATGGTTGACCCTCTCCTTCTTAACAGGGGCTGAGATCTCTTGGTTTGCAGCGGTGTAGACGCCCTCCCCATGAGGCGGAGGGGTCTCGGCCGCTGCGACCAAAAAGGTCTCGGCTACTTATAAGAAGGGGAGGGGGTCTCGGCCGCTGCGATCCAAGAGGTCTCGGCTGATTTTAAGAAGGGGAGGGGATCTCGGCCGCTGCGACCCAAGAGGTCTCGGCCGCTTTTAAGAAGGTGAGGGGTTCTCGGCCGCTGTGACCCAAGAGGTCTCGGCCGCTTTTAAGAAAGGGAGGGGATCTTGGTCGCTGCGACCCAAGAGGTCTCGGCCACTTTTATGAAGGGGAGGGGTTCTCGGCCGCTGCGACCCAAGAGGTCTCGGACGCTTTTAAGAAGTGGAGGGGGTCTTGGCCGCTGCGACCCAAGAGGTCTCGGCCGCATTTAGGAAGGGAAGAAGGTCTCGGCCACTGCTACCCAAGAGGTCTCGGCTACTTTTAAGAAGGGGAGGGGGTCTTAGCCGCTGCGACCCAAGAGGTCTCGGCCACTTTTATGAAGGGGAGGGGTTCTCGGCCGCTGCGAACCAAGAGGTCTCGGCAGCTTTTAAGAAGAGGAGAGGGTCTTGGCCGCTGCGACCCAAGAGGTCTTGGCTGCATTTAGGAAGGGAAGAAGGTCTCGGCTGCTGCGACCCAAGAGGTCTCGGCCGCTTTTAAGAATGGTTGACCCTCTCCTCTTCTTAACAGGGGCCGAGACTTCTTGGTTTGCAGCGGTGGAGACACCCTCCCCATGAGGGGGAGGGGTCTCGGCCGATGCGACCCAAGAGGTCTCGGCTACTTATAAGAAGGGAAGGGGGTCTCGGCCGCTGCGATCCAAGAGGTCTCAGCCGCTTTTAAGAAGAGGAGGGGGTCTCGGCCGCTGCGACCCCAGAGGTCTCGGCCGCTTTTAAGAAGGGGAGGGGGTCTCGGCCGCTGCGACCCAAGAGGTCTCGGCCGCTTTTAAGAAGGGGAGGGGTTCTCGGCCGCTGCGACCCAAGAGGTCTCGGCCGCTTTTAAGAAAGGGAGGGGATCTTGGCCGCTGCGACCCAAGAGGTCTCGGCCACTTTTATGAAGGGGAGGGATTCTCGGCCGCTTTTAAGAATGGTTGACCCTCTCCCCTTCTTAACAGGGGCCGAGATCTCTTGGTTTGCAGCGGTGGAGACGCCTTCCTCATGAGGGGGAGGGGGTCTCGGCCGCTGCGACCCAAGAGGTCTCGGCCGCTTTTAAGAAAGGGAGGGGATCTTGGCCGCTGCGACCCAAGAGGTCTCGGCCACTTTTATGAAGGGGAGGGATTCTCGGCCGCTGCGAGCCGAGAGGTCTCGGCCACTTTTAAGAAGAGGAGGGGGTCTTGGCCGCTGTGACCCAAGAGGTCTCGGCCGCATTTAAGAAGGGAAAAAGGTCTCGGCCGCTGCGACCCAAGAGGTCCCAGGTACTTTTAAGAAGGGGAGGGGGTCTCGGCCGCTGCGACCCAAGAGGTCTCGGCTACTTTTAAGAAGGGAAGGGGGTCTCGGCCGCTGCGACCCAAGAGGTCTCGGCCGCTTTTAAGAAGGGGAGGGGGTCTTGGCCGCTGCGACCCAAGAGGTCTCGGCCACTTTTAAGAAGGAAAGGTAGTCTCGGCCACTTTTATGAAGGGGAGGGGTTCTCGGCCGCTGCGACCCAAGAGGTCTCGGCCGCTTTTAAGAATGGTTGACCCTCTCCCCTTCTTAACAGGGGCCGAGATCTCTTGGTTTGCAGCGGTGGAGACGCCCTCCCCATGAGGGGGAGGGGGTCTCGGCCGCTGCGACCCAAGAGGTCTCGGCTACTTATAAGAAGGGGAGGGGGTCTCGGCCGCTGCGATCCAAGAGGTCTCAGCTGATTTTAAGAAGGGGAGGGGGTCTCGGCCGCTGCGACCCAAGAGGTCTCGACCGCTTTTAAGAAGGGGAGGGGGTCTCGGCCGCTGTGACCCAAGAGGTCTCGGACGCTTTTAAGAAAGGGAGGGGATCTTGGCCGCTGCGACCCAAGAGGTCTCGGACGCTTTTAAGAAGAGGAGGGGGTCTTGGCCGCTGCGACCCAAGAGGTCTCGGCCGCATTTAAGAAGGGAAGAAGGTCTCGGCCGCTGCGACCCAAGAGGTCTCGGCCGCTTTTAAGAAGGGGAGGGGGTCTTGGCCGCTGCGACCCAAGAGGTCTCGGCCACTTTTAAAAAGGGGAGGGGGTCTCGGCCGCTGCGACCCAAGAGGTCTCGGCCGCTTTTTAGAAGGGGAGGGGTTCTCGGCCGCTGCGACCCAAGAGGTCTAGGCCACTTTTAAGAAAGGGAGGGGATCTTGGCCGCTGCGACCCAAGAGGTCTCGGCCACTTTTATGAAGGGAAGGGGTTCTCGGCTGCTGCGACCCAAGAGGTCTCGGCCGTTTTAAGAAGAGGAGGGGTCTTGGCCGCTGCGACCCAAGAGGTCTCGGCCGCATTTAAGAAGGGAAGAAGGTCTCGGCCGCTGCTACCCAAGAGGTCTCGGCTACTTTTAAGAAGGGGAGGGGGTCTTGGCCGCTGCGACCCAAGAGGTCTCGTTCGCTTTTAAGAAGGGGAGGGGTCTTGGCCGCTGCGACCCAAGAGGTCTCGGCTGCTTTTAAGAATGGTTGACCCCCTCCCCTTCTTAAAAGGGGCTGAGATCTCTTGGTTTGCAGCGGTGGAGACGCCCTCCCCATGAAGTGGGAGGGGGTCTCGGCCGCTGCGACCCAAGAAGTCTCGGCCGCTATTAAGAAGGGGAGGGGTTCTCGGCCGCTGCGACCCAAGAGGTCTCGGCCGCTTTTAAGAAAGCGAGGGGATCTCAACCGCTGCGACCAAAGATGTCTCGGCCACTTTTATGAAGGGGAGGGGTTCTCGGCCGCTGCGACCCATGAGGTCTCGGCCGCTTTTAAAAAGAGGAGGGGGTCTTGGCCGCTGCGACCCAAGAGGTCTCGGACGCATTTAAGAAGGGAAGAAGGTCTCGGCCGCTCCGACCCAAGAGGTCTCGGCTACTTTTAAGAAGGGGAGGGGGTCTCGACCGCTGCGACCCAAGAGGTCTCGGCCGCTTTTAAGAAGAGGAGGGGGTCTTGGCCGCTGCGACCCAAGAGGTCTCGGCCGCATTTAAGAAGGGAAGAAGGTCTTGGCCGCTGCGACTTAAGAGGTCTCAGCTTCTTTTAAGAAGGGGAGGGGGTCTCGGCCGCTGCGACCCAAGAGGTCTCGGCCGCTTTTAAGAAGGGGAGGGGGTCTTGGCCGCTGCGACCCAAGAGGTCTCGGCCACTTTTAAGAAGGGGAGGGGGTCTCGGCCGCTGCGACCCAAGAGGTCTCGGCTGCTTTTTAGAAGGGGAGGGGTTCTCGGCCGCTCCGACCCAAGAGGTCTCGGCTACTTTTAAGAAGGGGAGGGGGTCTCGACCGCTGCGACCCAAGAGGTCTCGGCCGCTTTTAAGAAGAGGAGGGGGTCTTGGCCGCTGCGACCCAAGAGGTCTCGGCCGCATTTAAGAAGGGAAGAAGGTCTTGGCCGCTGCGACTTAAGAGGTCTCGGCTTCTTTTAAGAAGGGGAGGGGTTCTCGGCCGCTGCGACCCAAGAGGTCTCGGCCGCTTTTAAGAAGGGGAGGGGGTCTTGGCCGCTGCGACCCAAGAGGTCTCGGCCGCTTTTAAGAAGGGAAGGTGGTCTCGGCCACTTTTATGAAGGGGAGGGGTTCTCTGCCGCTGCGACCCAAGAGGTCTCGGCCGCTTTTAAGAATGGTTGACCCTCTCCCCTTCTTAACAGGGGCCGAGATCTCTTGGTTTGCAGCGGTGGAGACGCCCTCCCCATGAGGGGGAGGGGGTCTCGGCCGATGCGACCCAAGAGTTCTCGGCTACTTATAAGAAGGGGAGGGGGTCTCGGCCGCTGCGACCCAAGAGGTCTCGGCCGCTTTTAAGAAGGGAAGGGGGTCTCGGCCGCTGCGACCCAAGAGGTCTCGGCCTCTTTTAAGAAGGGGAGGGGTTCTCGGCCGCTGAGACCCAAGAGGTCTCGGCCGCTTTAAAGAAAGGGAGGGGATCTTGTCCGCTGCGACCCAAGGGGTCTCGGCCGCTTTAAAGAAGGGGAGGGGTTCTCGGCCGCTGCGACCCAAGAGGTCTCGGCCGCTTTTAAGAAAGGGAGGGGATCTTGGCCGCTGCGACTTAAGAGGTCTTGGCCGCATTTAAGAAGGGAAGAAGGTCTCGGCCGCTGCTACCCAAGAGGTCTCGGCTACTTTTAAGAAGGGGAGGGGGTCTTAGCCGCTACGACTCAAGAGGTCTCGGCCGCTTTTAAGAAGGGGAGGGGGTCTTGGCCGCTGCGACCCAAGAGGTCTCGGCTGCTTTTAAGAATGGTTGACCCCCTCCCCTTCTTAAAAAGGGCTGAGACCTCTTGGTTTGCAGCGGTGGAGACGCCCTCCCTACGAAGTGGGAGGGGGTCTCGGCCGCTGCGACCCAAGAAGTCTCGGCCGCTATTGAGAAAGGGAGGGGGTCTCGGCCGCTTTTAAGAAGGGGAGGGGTTCTCGGCCGCTGCGACCCAAGAGGTCTCGGCCGCTTTTAAGAATAGTTGACCCTCTCCCCTTCTTAACAGGGGCCGAGACCTCTTGGTTTGCAGCGGTGGAGACGCCCTCCCCATGAGGGGGAGGGGGTCTCGGCCGCTGTGACCCAAGAGGTCTCGGCTACTTATAAGAAGGGGAGGGGGTCTCGGCTGCTGCGACCCAAGAGGTCTCGGCCGCTTTTAAGAAGGGGTTCTCGGCCGCTGCGACCCAAGAGGTCTCGGCCGCTTTAAAGAAAGGGGGGGGGGGAATCTTGGCTGCTGCGACCCAAGAGGTCTCGGCCGCTTTTAAGAAGGGGAGGGGGTCTCGGCTGCTGCGACCCAAGAGGTCTCGACCGCTTTTAAGAAGGGGAGGGGGTCTTGGCCGCTGCGACCGAAGAGGTCTCGGCCGCATTTAAGAAGGGAAGAAGGTCTCGGCCGCTGTGACCCAAGAGGTCTCGGCTACTTTTAAGAAGGGGAGGGGGTCTCGGCCGCTGCAACCCAAGAGGTCTCGGCCGCTTTTAAGAAGAGGAGGGGGTCTTGGCCGCTGCGACCCAAGAGGTCTCGGCCGCATTTAAGAAAGGAAGAAGTTTTCGGCCGCTGCGACCCAAGAGGTCTCGGCTACTTTTAAGAAGGGGAGGGGGTCTCGGCCACTTTTATGAAGGGGAGGGGTTCTCGGCCGCTGCGACCCAAGAGGTCTCGGCCGCCTTTAAGAATGGTTGACCCTCTCCCCTTCTTAACAGGGGCCGAAATCTCTTGGTTTGGAGCGGTGGAGACGCCCTCCCCATGAGGGGGAGGGGGTCTCGGCCGCTGCGACCCAAGAGGTCTCGGCTACTTATAAGAAGGGGAGGGGGTCTCGGCCGCTGCGACCCAAGAGGTCTCGGCCACTTTTAAGAAGGGGAGGGGGTCTCGGCCGCTGCGACCCAAGAGGTCTCGGCCGCTTTTAAGAAAGGGAGGGGATGTTGGCCGCTGCGACTTAAGAGGTCTTGGCCGCATTTAAGAAGGGAAGAAGGTCTCGGCCGCTGCTACCCAAGAGGTCTCGGCTACTTTTAAGAAGGGGAGGGGGTCTTAGCCGCTACGACCCAAGAGGTCTCGGCCGCTTTTAAGAATGGTTGACCCCCTCCCCTTCTTAAAAAGGGCTGAGACCTCTTGGTTTGCAGCGGTGGAGATGCCCTCCCCACGAAGTGGGAGGGGGTCTCGGCCGCTGCGACCCAAGAAGTCTCGGCCGCTATTGAGAAAGGGAGGGGGTCTCGGCCGCTTTTAAGAAGGGGAGGGGTTCTCGGCCGCTGCGACCCAAGAGGTCTCGGCCGCTTTTAAGAATGGTTGACCCTCTCCCCTTCTTAATAGGGGCCGAGACCTCTTGGTTTGCAGCGGTGGAGACGCCCTCCCCATGAGGGGGAGGGGGTCTCGGCCACTGTGACCCAAGAGGTCTCAGCTACTTATAAGAAGGGGAGGGGGTCTCGGCCGCTGCGACCCAAGAGGTCTCGGCCGCTTTTAAGAAGGGGAGGGGGTCTCGGCTGCTGCGACCCAAGAGGTCTCGGCCGCTTTTAAGAAGGGGTTCTCGGCCGCTGCGACCCAAGAGGTCTCGGCCGCTTTAAAGAAAGGGAGGGGATCTTGGCCGCTGCGACCCAAGAGGTCTCGGCCACTTTTATGAAGGGGAGGGGTTCTCGGCCGCTGCGACCCAAGAGGTCTCAGCCGCTTTAAAGAATGGTTGACCCTCTCCCCTTCTTAACAGGGGCCGAGATCTCTTGGTTTGCAGCGGTGGATACGCCCTCCCCATGAGGGGGAGGGGGTCTCGGCCGCTGCGATCCAAGAGGTCTCGGCCGCTTTTAAGAAGGGGAGGGGGTCTCAGGCGCTGCGACCCAAGACGTCTCGGCCGCTTTTAAGAAGGGGAGGGGTTCTCGGCCGCTGCGATCCAAGAGGTCTCGGCCGCTTTTAAGAAAGGGAGGGGATCTTGGCAGCTGCGACCCAAAAGGTCTCGGCCACTTTTATGAAGGGGAAGGGTTCTCGGCCGCTGCGACCCGAGAGGTCTCGGCCGCTTTTAAGAAGAGGAGGAGGTCTTGGCCGCTGCGACCCAAGAGGTCTCGGCCGCATTTAAGAAGGGAAGAAGGTCTCGGCCGCTGCTACCCAAGAGGTCTCGGCTACTTTTAAGAAGGGGAGGGGGTCTCGGCCGCTGCGACACAAGAGGTCTCGGCTGCTTTTAAGAAGGGGAGGGGGTCTTGGCCGCTGCGACCCAAGAGGTCTCGGCCGCTTTTAAGAAGGGAAGGTGGTCTCGGCCACTTTTATGAAGGGGAGGGGTTCTCGGCCGCTGCGACCCAAGAGGTCTCAGCCGCTTTAAAGTATGGTTGACCCTCTCCCCTTCTTAACAGGGGCCGAGATCTCTTGGTTTGCAGCGTTGGATACGCCCTCCCCATGAGGGGGAGGGGGTCTCGGCCGTTGCGACCCAAGAGGTCTCGGCCGCTTTTAAGAAGGGGAGGGGGTCTCAGGCGCTGCGACCCAAGACGTCTCGGCCGCTTTTAAGAAGGGGAGGGGTTCTCGGCCGCTGCGATCCAAGAGGTCTCGGCCGCTTTTAAGAAAGGGAGGGGATCTTGGCCGCTGCGACCCAAAAGGTCTCGGCCACTTTTATGAAGGGGAAGGGTTCTCGGCCGCTGCGACCCGAGAGGTCTCGGCCGCTTTTAAGAAGAAGAGGAGTTCTTGGCCGCTGCGACCCAAGAGGTCTCGGCCGCATTTAAGAAGGGAAGAAGGTCTCGGCCGCTGCTACCCAAGAGGTCTCGGCTGCTTATAAGAATGGTTGACCCTCTCCCCTTCTTAAAAAGGGCTGAGACCTCTTGGTTTGCAGCGGTGGAGACGCCCTCCCCACGAAGTGGGAGGGGGTCTCGGCCGCTGCGACCCAAGAAGTCTCGGGCGCTATTGAGAAAGGGAGGGGGTTTTGGCCGCTTTTAAGAAGGGGAGGGGTTCTCGGCCGCTGCGACCCAAGAGGTCTCGGCTACTTATAAGAAGGGGAGGGGGTCTCGGCCGCTGCGACCCAAGAGGTCTCGGCCGCTTTTAAGAAGGGGAGGGGGTCTCGGCTGCTGCGACCCAAGAGGTCTCGGCCGCTTTTAAGAAGGGGTTCTCGGCCGCTGTGACCCAAGAGGTCTCGGCCGCTTTAAAGAAAGGGAGGGGATCTTGGCCGCTGCGACCCAAGAGGTCTCGGCCGCTTTAAAGAAGGGGAGGGGTTCTCGGCCGCTGCGACCCAAGAGGTCTCGGCCGCTTTTAAGAAAGGGAGGGGATCTTGGCCGCTGCGACTTAAGAGGTCTTGGCCGCATTTAAGAAGGGAAGAAGGTCTCGGCCGCTGCTACCCAAGAGGTCTCGGCTACTTTTAAGAAGGGGAGGGGTTCTCGGCCGCTGCGACCCAAGAGGTCTCGGCCGCTTTTAAGAATGGTTGACCCTCTCCCCTTCTTAACAGGGACCGAGACCTCTTGGTTTGCAGCGGTGGAGACGCCCTCCCCTTGAGGGGGAGGGGGTCTCGGCCGCTGTGACACAAGAGGTCTCGGCTACTTATAAGAAAAGGAGGGGGTCTCGGCTGCTGCGACCCAAGAGGTCTCGGCCGCTTTTAAGAAGGGGTTCTCGGCCGCTGCGACCCAAGAGGTTTCGTCCGCTTTAAAGAAAGGGAGGGGATCTTAGCCGCTGCGACCCAAGAGGTCTCGGCCGCTTTTAAGAAGGGGAGGGGGTCTCGGCCGCTGCGACCCAAGAGGTCTCGGCCGCTTTTAAGAAGGGGAGGGGGTCTTGGCCGCTGCGACCCAAGAGGTCTCGGCCGCATTTAAGAAGGGAAGAAGGTCTCGGCCGCTGTGACCCAAGAGGTCTCGGCTACTTTTAAGAAGGGGAGGGGGTCTCGGCCACTGCAACCCAAGAGGTCTCGGCCGCTTTTAAGAAGAGGAGGGGGTCTTGGCCGCTGCGACCCAAGAGGTCTCGGCCGCATTTAAGAAAGGAAGAAGTTTTCGGCCGCTGCAACCCAAGAGGTCTCGGCTACTTTTAAGAAGGGGAGGGGGTCTCGGCCACTTTTATGAAGGGGAGGGGTTCTCGGCCGCTGCGACCCAAGAGGTCTCGGCCGCCTTTAAGAATGGTTGACCCTCTCCCCTTCTTAACAGGGGCCGAAATCTCTTGGTTTGCAGCGGTGGAGACGCCCTCCCCATGAGGGGGAGGGGGTCTCGGCCGCTGCGACCCAAGAGGTCTCGGCCGCTTTTAAGAAGGGGAGGGGTTCTCAGCCGCTGCGACCCAAGAGGTCTCGGCCGCTTTTAAGAAAGGGAGGGGATGTTGGCCGCTGCGACTTAAGAGGTCTTGGCCGCATTTAAGAAGGGAAGAAGGTCTCGGCCGCTGCTACCCAAGAGGTCTCGGCTACTTTTAAGAAGGGGAGGGGGTCTTAGCCGCTACGACCCAAGAGGTCTCGGCCGCTTTTAAGAAGGGGAGGGGGTCTTGGCCGCTGCGACCCAAGAGGTCTCGGCTGCTTTTAAGAATGGTTGACCCCCTCCCCTTCTTAAAAAGGGCTGAGACCTCTTGGTTTGCAGCGGTGGAGACGCCCTTCCCACGAAGTGGGAGGGGGTCTCGTCCGCTGCGACCCAAGAAGTCTCGGCCGCTATTGAGAAAGGGAGGGGGTCTCGGCCGCTTTTAAGAAGGGGAGGGGTTCTCGGCCGCTGCGACCCAAGAGGTCTCGGCCGCTTTTAAGAATGGTTGACCCTCTCCCCTTCTTAACAGGGGCCGAGACCTCTTGGTTTGCAGCGGTGGAAACGCCCTCCCCATGAGGGGGAGGGGGTCTCGGCCGCTGTGACCCAAGAGGTCTCGGCTACTTATAAGAAGGGGAGGGGTCTCGGCCGCTGCGACCCAAGAGGTCTCGGCCGCTTTTAAGAAGGGGAGGGGGTCTCGGTGGCTGCGACCCAAGAGGTCTCGGCCGCTTTTAAGAAGGGGTTCTCGGCCGCTGCGACCCAAGAGGTCTCGGCCGCTTTAAAGAAAGGGAGGGGATCTTGGCCGCTGCGACCCAAGAGGTCTCGGCCACTTTTATGAAGGGGAAGGGTTCTCGGCCGCTGCGACCTGAGAGGTCTCGGCCGCTTTTAAGAAGAGGAGGAGGTCTTGGCCGCTGCGACCCAAGAGGTCTCGGCCGCATTTAAGAAGGGGAGGGGGTCTCGGGCGCTGCGACCCAAGAGGTCTCGGCTGCTTTTAAGAAGGGGAGGGGGTCTTGGCCGCTGCAACCCAAGAAGTCTCGGCCGCTTTTAAGAAGGGAAGGTGGTCTCGGCCACTTTTATGAAGGGGAGGGGTTCCCGGCCGCTGCGACCCAAGAGGTCTCGGCCGCTTTTAAGAATGGTTGACCCTCTCCTTCTTAACAGGGGCTGAGATCTCTTGGTTTGCAGCGGTGTAGACGCCCTCCCCATGAGGGGGAGGGGTCTCGGCCGCTGCGACCAAAGAGGTCTCGGCTACTTATAAGAAGGGGAGGGGGTCTCGGCCGCTGCGATCCAAGAGGTCTCGGCTGATTTTAAGAAGGGGAGGGGATCTCGGCCGCTGCGACCCAAGAGGTCTCGGCCGCTTTTAAGAAGGTGAGGGGTTCTCGGCCGCTGTGACCCAAGAGGTCTCGGCCGCTTTTAAGAAAGGGAGGGGATCTTGGTCGCTGCGACCCAAGAGGTCTCGGCCACTTTTATGAAGGGGAGGGGTTCTCGGCCGCTGCGACCCAAGAGGTCTCGGACGCTTTGAAGAAGTGGAGGGGGTCTTGGCCGCTGCGACCCAAGAGGTCTCGGCCGCATTTAGGAAGGGAAGAAGGACTCGGCCACTGCTACCCAAGAGGTCTCGGCTACTTTTAAGAAGGGGAGGGGGTCTTAGCCGCTGCGACCCAAGAGGTCTCGGCCACTTTTATGAAGGGGAGGGGTTCTCGGCCGCTGCGAACCAAGAGGTCTCGGCAGCTTTTAAGAAGAGGAGAGGGTCTTGGCCGCTGCGACCCAAGAGGTCTTGGCCGCATTTAGGAAGGGAAGAAGGTCTCGGCCGCTGCGACCCAAGAGGTCTCGGCCGCTTTTAAGAATGGTTGACCCTCTCCTCTTCTTAACAGGGGCCGAGACTTCTTGGTTTGCAGCGGTGGAGACACCCTCCCCATGAGGGGGAGGGGTCTCGGCCGATGTGACCCAAGAGGTCTCGGCTACTTATAAGAAGGGAAGGGGGTCTCGGCCGCTGCGATCCAAGAGGTCTCGGCCGCTTTTAAGAAGAGGAGGGGGTCTCGGCCGCTGCGACCCCAGAGGTCTCGGCCGCTTTTAAGAAGGGGAGGGGGTCTCGGCCGCTGCGACCCAAGAGGTCTCGGCCGCTTTTAAGAAGGGGAGGGGTTCTCGGCCGCTGCGACCCAAGAGGTCTCGGCCGCTTTTAAGAAAGGGAGGGGATCTTGGCCGCTGCGACCCAAGAGGTCTCGGCCACTTTTATGAAGGGGAGGGATTCTCGGCCACTTTTAAGAATGGTTGACCCTCTCCCCTTCTTAACAGGGGCCGAGATCTCTTGGTTTGCAGCGGTGGAGACGCCTTCCTCATGAGGGGGAGGGGGTCTCGGCCGCTGCGACCCAAGAGGTCTCGGCCGCTTTTAAGAAAGGGAGGGGATCTTGGCCGCTGCGACCCAAGAGGTCTCGGCCACTTTTATGAAGGGGAGGGGTTCTCGGCCGCTGCGAGCCGAGAGGTCTCGGCCACTTTTAAGAAGAGGAGGGGGTCTCGGCCGCTGTGACCCAAGAGGTCTCGGCCGCATTTAAGAAGGGAAAAAGGTCTCGGCCGCTGCGACCCAAGAGGTCCCAGGTACTTTTAAGAAGGGGAGGGGGTCTCGGCCGCTGCGACCCAAGAGGTCTCGGCTACTTTTAAGAAGGGAAGGGGGTCTCGGCCGCTGCGACCCAAGAGGTCTCGGCCGCTTTTAAGAAGGGGAGGGGGTCTTGGCCGCTGCGACCCAAGAGGTCTCGGCCACTTTTAAGAAGGAAAGGTAGTCTCGGCCACTTTTATGAAGGGGAGGGGTTCTCGGCCGCTGCGACCCAAGAGGTCTCGGCCGCTTTTAAGAATGGTTGACCCTCTCCCCTTCTTAACAGGGGCCGAGATCTCTTGGTTTGCAGCGGTGGAGACGCCCTCCCCATGAGGGGGAGGGGGTCTCGGCCGCTGCGACCCAAGAGGTCTCGGCTACTTATAAGAAGGGGAGGGGGTCTCGGCCGCTGCGATCCAAGAGGTCTCAGCTGATTTTAAGAAGGGGAGGGGGTCTCGGCCGCTGCGACCCAAGAGGTCTCGACCGCTTTTAAGAAGGGGAGGGGGTCTCGGCCGATGTGACCCAAGAGGTCTCGGACGCTTTTAAGAAAGGGAGGGGATCTTGGCCGCTGCGACCCAAGAGGTCTCGGACGCTTTTAAGAAGAGGAGGGGGTCTTGGCCGCTGCGACCCAAGAGGTCTCGGCCGCATTTAAGAAGGGAAGAAGGTCTCGGCCGCTGCGACCCAAGAGGTCTCGGCCGCTTTTAAGAAGGGGAGGGGGTCTTGGCCGCTGCGACCCAAGAGGTCTCGGCCACTTTTAAAAAGGGGAGGGGGTCTCGGCCGCTGCGACCCAAGAGGTCTCGGCCGCTTTTTAGAAGGGGAGGGGTTCTCGGCCGCTGCGACCCAAGAGGTCTAGGCCACTTTTAAGAAAGGGAGGGGATCTTGGCCCCTGCGACCCAAGAGGTCTCGGCCACTTTTATGAAGGGAAGGGGTTCTCGGCTGCTGCGACCCAAGAGGTCTCGGCCGTTTTAAGAAGAGGAGGGGTCTTGGCCGCTGCGACCCAAGAGGTCTCGGCCGCATTTAAGAAGGGAAGAAGGTCTCGGCCGCTGCTACCCAAGAGGTCTCGGCTACTTTTAAGAAGGGGAGGGGGTCTTGGCCGCTGCGACCCAAGAGGTCTCGTTCACTTTTAAGAAGGGGAGGGGTCTTGGCCGCTGCGACCCAAGAGGTCTCGGCTGCTTTTAAGAATGGTTGACCCCCTCCCCTTCTTAAAAGGGGCTGAGATCTCTTGGTTTGCAGCGGTGGAGACGCCCTCCCCATGAAGTGGGAGGGGGTCTCGGCCGCTGCGACCCAAGAAGTCTCGGCCGCTATTAAGAAGGGGAGGGGTTCTCGGCCGCTGCGACCCAAGAGGTCTCGGCCGCTTTTAAGAAAGCGAGGGGATCTCAGCCGCTGCGACCAAAGATGTCTCGGCCACTTTTATGAACGGGAGGGGTTCTCGGCCGCTGCGACCCATGAGGTCTCGGCCGCTTTTAAAAAGAGGAGGGGGTCTTGGCCGCTGCGACCCAAGAGGTCTCGGACGCATTTAAGAAGGGAAGAAGGTCTCGGCCGCTCCGACCCAAGAGGTCTCGGCTACTTTTAAGAAGGGGAGGGGGTCTCGACCGCTGCGACCCAAGAGGTCTCGGCCGCTTTTAAGAAGAGGAGGGGGTCTTGGCCGCTGCGACCCAAGAGGTCTCGGCCGCATTTAAGAAGGGAAGAAGGTCTTGGCCGCTGCGACTTAAGAGGTCTCAGCTTCTTTTAAGAAGGGGAGGGGGTCTCGGCCGCTGCGACCCAAGAGGTCTCGGCCGCTTTTAAGAAGGGGAGGGGGTCTTGGCCGCTGCGACCCAAGAGGTCTCGGCCACTTTTAAGAAGGGGAGGGGGTCTCGGCAGCTGCGACCCAAGAGGTCTCGGCTGCTTTTTAGAAGGGGAGGGGTTCTCGGCCGCTCCGACCCAAGAGGTCTCGGCTACTTTTAAGAAGGGGAGGGGGTCTCGACCGCTGCGACCCAAGAGGTCTCGGCCGCTTTTAAGAAGAGGAGGGGGTCTTGGCCGCTGCGACCCAAGAGGTCTCGGCCGCATTTAAGAAGGGAAGAAGGTCTTGGCCGCTGCGACTTAAGAGGTCTCGGCTTCTTTTAAGAAGGGGAGGGGGTCTCGGCCGCTGCGACCCAAGAGGTCTCGGCCGCTTTTAAGAAGGGGAGGGGGTCTTGGCCGCTGCGACCCAAGAGGTCTCGGCCGCTTTTAAGAAGGGAAGGTGGTCTCGGCCACTTTTATGAAGGGGAGGGGTTCTCTGCCGCTGCGACCCAAGAGGTCTCGGCCGCTTTTAAGAATGGTTGACCCTCTCCCCTTCTTAACAGGGGCCGAGATCTCTTGGTTTGCAGCGGTGGAGACGCCCTCCCCATGAGGGGGAGGGGGTCTCGGCCGATGCGACCCAAGAGTTCTCGGCTACTTATAAGAAGGGGAGGGGGTCTCGGCCGCTGCGACCCAAGAGGTCTCGGCCGCTTTTAAGAAGGGAAGGGGGTCTCGGCCGCTGCGACCCAAGAGGTCTCGGCCTCTTTTAAGAAGGGGAGGGGTTCTCGGCCGCTGAGACCCAAGAGGTCTCGGCCGCTTTAAAGAAAGGGAGGGGATCTTGTCCGCTGCGACCCAAGAGGTCTCGGCCACTTTAAAGAAGGGGAGGGGTTCTCGGCCACTGCGACCCAAGAGGTCTCGGCCGCTTTTAAGAAAGGGAGGGGATCTTGGCCGCTGCGACTTAAGAGGTCTTGGCCGCATTTAAGAAGGGAAGAAGGTCTCGGCCGCTGCTACCCAAGAGGTCTCGGCTACTTTTAAGAAGGGGAGGGGGTCTTAGCCGCTACGACTCAAGAGGTCTCGGCCGCTTTTAAGAAGGGGAGGGGGTCTTGGCCGCTGCGACCCAAGAGGTCTCGGCTGCTTTTAAGAATGGTTGACCCCCTCCCCTTCTTAAAAAGGGCTGAGACCTCTTGGTTTGCAGCGGTGGAGACGCCCTCCCTACGAAGTGGGAGGGGGTCTCGGCCGCTGCGACCCAAGAAGTCTGGGCCGCTATTGAGAAAGGGAGGGGGTCTCGGCCGCTTTTAAGAAGGGGAGGGGTTCTCGGCCGCTGCGACCAAGAGGTCTCGGCCGCTTTTAAGAATAGTTGACCCTCTCCCCTTCTTAACAGGGGCCGAGACCTCTTGGTTTGCAGCGGTGGAGACGCCCTCCCCATGAGGGGGAGGGGGTCTCGGCCGCTGTGACCCAAGAGGTCTCGGCTACTTATAAGAAGGGGAGGGGGTCTCGGCTGCTGCGACCCAAGAGGTCTCGGCCGCTTTTAAGAAGGGGTTCTCGGCCGCTGCGACCCAAGAGGTCTCGGCCGCTTTAAAGAAAGGGGGGGGGGAATCTTGGCTGCTGCGACCCAAGAGGTCTCGGCCGCTTTTAAGAAGGGGAGGGGGTCTCGGCTGCTGCGACCCAAGAGGTCTCGGCCGCTTTTAAGAAGGGGAGGGGGTCTTGGCCGCTGCGACCGAAGAGGTCTCGGCCGCATTTAAGAAGGGAAGAAGGTCTCGGCCGCTGTGACCCAAGAGGTCTCGGCTACTTTTAAGAAGGGGAGGGGGTCTCGGCCGCTGCAACCCAAGAGGTCTCGGCCGCTTTTAAGAAGAGGAGGGGGTCTTGGCCGCTGCGACCCAAGAGGTCTCGGCCGCATTTAAGAAAGGAAGAAGTTTTCGGCCGCTGCGACCCAAGAGGTCTCGGCTACTTTTAAGAAGGGGAGGGGGTCTCGGCCACTTTTATGAAGGGGAGGGGTTCTCGGCCGCTGCGACCCAAGAGGTCTCGGCCGCCTTTAAGAATGGTTGACCCTCTCCCCTTCTTAACAGGGGCCGAAATCTCTTGGTTTGGAGCGGTGGAGACGCCCTCCCCATGAGGGGGAGGGGGTCTCGGCCGCTGCGACCCAAGAGGTCTCGGCTACTTATAAGAAGGGGAGGGGGTCTCGGCCGCTGCGACCCAAGAGGTCTCGGCCACTTTTAAGAAGGGGAGGGGGTCTCGGCCGCTGCGACCCAAGAGGTCTCGGCCGCTTTTAAGAAAGGGAGGGGATGTTGGCCGCTGCGACTTAAGAGGTCTTGGCCGCATTTAAGAAGGGAAGAAGGTTTTGGCCGCTGCTACCCAAGAGGTCTCGGCTACTTTTAAGAAGGGGAGGGGGTCTTAGCCGCTACGACCCAAGAGGTCTCGGCCGCTTTTAAGAATGGTTGACCCCCTCCCCTTCTTAAAAAGGGCTGAGACCTCTTGGTTTGCAGCGGTGGAGATGCCCTCCCCACGAAGTGGGAGGGGGTCTCGGCCGCTGCGACCCAAGAAGTCTCGGCCGCTATTGAGAAAGGGAGGGGGTCTCGGCCGCTTTTAAGAAGGGGAGGGGTTCTCGGCCGCTGCGACCCAAGAGGTCTCGGCCGCTTTTAAGAATGGTTGACCCTCTCCCCTTCTTAATAGGGGCCGAGACCTCTTGGTTTGCAGCGGTGGAGACGCCCTCCCCATGAGGGGGAGGGGGTCTCGGCCACTGTGACCCAAGAGGTCTCAGCTACTTATAAGAAGGGGAGGGGGTCTCGGCCGCTGCGACCCAAGAGGTCTCGGCCGCTTTTAAGAAGGGGAGGGGGTCTCGGCTGCTGCGACCCAAGAGGTCTCGGCCGCTTTTAAGAAGGGGTTCTCGGCCGCTGCGACCCAAGAGGTCTCGGCCGCTTTAAAGAAAGGGAGGGGATCTTGAACGCTGCGACCCAAGAGGTCTCGGCCACTTTTATGAAGGGGAGGGGTTCTCGGCCGCTGCGACCCAAGAGGTCTCAGCCGCTTTAAAGAATGGTTGACCCTCTCCCCTTCTTAACAGGGGCCGAGATCTCTTGGTTTGCAGCGGTGGATACGCCCTCCCCATGAGGGGGAGGGGGTCTCGGCCGCTGCGACCCAAGAGGTCTCGGCCGCTTTTAAGAAGGGGAGGGGGTCTCAGGCGCTGCGACCCAAGACGTCTCGGCCGCTTTTAAGAAGGGGAGGGGTTCTCGGCCGCTGCGATCCAAGAGGTCTCGGCCGCTTTTAAGAAAGGGAGGGGATCTTGGCAGCTGCGACCCAAAAGGTCTCGGCCACTTTTATGAAGGGGAAGGGTTCTCGGCCGCTGCGACCCGAGAGGTCTCGGCCGCTTTTAAGAAGAGGAGGAGGTCTTGGCCGCTGCGACCCAAGAGGTCTCGGCCGCATTTAAGAAGGGAAGAAGGTCTCGGCCGCTGCTACCCAAGAGGTCTCGGCTACTTTTAAGAAGGGGAGGGGGTCTCGGCCGCTGCGACACAAGAGGTCTCGGCTGCTTTTAAGAAGGGGAGGGGGTCTTGGCCGCTGCGACCCAAGAGGTCTCGGCCGCTTTTAAGAAGGGAAGGTGGTCTCGGCCACTTTTATGAAGGGGAGGGGTTCCCGGCCGCTGCGACCCAAGAGGTCTCGGCCGCTTTTAAGAATGGTTGACCCTCTCCCCTTCTTAACAGGGGCTGAGATCTCTTGGTTTGCAGCGGTGGAGACGCCCTCCCCATGAGGGGGAGGGGTCTCGGCCGCTGCGACCAAAGAGGTCTCGGCTACTTATAAGAAGGGGAGGGGGTCTCGGCCGCTGCGATCCAAGAGGTCTCGGCTGATTTTAAGAAGGGGAGGGGATCTCGGCCGCTGCGACCCAAGAGGTCTCGGCCGCTTTTAAGAAGGGGAGGGGATCTCAGCCGCTGCGACCCAAGAGGTCTCGGTCGCTTTTAAGAAGGTGAGGGGTTCTCGGCCGCTGTGACCCAAGAGGTCTCGGCCGCTTTTAAGAAAGGGAGGGGATCTTGGTCGCTGCGACCCAAGAGGTCTCGGCCACTTTTATGAAGGGGAGGGGTTCTCGGCCGCTGCGACCCAAGAGGTCTCGGCCGCTTTTAAGAAGTGGAGGGGGTCTTGGCCGCTGCGACCCAAGAGGTCTCGGCCGCATTTAGGAAGGGAAGAAGTTCTCGGCCGCTGTGACCCAAGAGGTCTCGGCTACTTTTAAGAAGGGGAGGGGGTCTTGGCCGCTGCGACCCAAGAGGTCTCGGCCACTTTTATGAAGGGGAGGGGTTCTCGGCCGCTGCGACCCAAGAGGTCTCGGCCGCTTTAAAGAAAGGGGGGGATCTTGGCCGCTGCGACCCAAGAGGTCTCGGCCGCTTTTAAGAAGGGGAGGGGGTCTTGGCCGCTGCGACCCAAGAGGTCTCGGACGCTTTTAAGAAGGGAGGGGGTCTTGGCCGCTGCGACCCAAAAGGTCTCGGCCGCATTTAAGAAGGGAAGAAGGTCTCGGCCGCTGTGACCCAAGAGGTCTCGGCTACTTTTAAGAAGGGGAGGGGTCTTGGCCGCTGCGACCCAAGAGGTCTCGGCCGCATTTAAGAAAGGAAGAAGTTTTCGGCCGCTGCGACCCAAGAGGTCTCGATACTTTTAAGAAGGGGAGGGGGTCTCGGCCACTTTTATGAAGGGGAGGGGTTCTCGGCCGCTGCGACCCAAGAGGTCTCGGCCGCCTTTAAGAATGGTTGACCCTCTCCCCTTCTTAACAGGGGCCGAAATCTCTTGGTTTGGAGCGGTGGAGACGCCCTCCCCATGAGGGGGAGGGGGTCTCGGCCGCTGCGACCCAAGAGGTCTCGGCTACTTATAAGAAGGGGAGGGGGTCTCGGCCGCTGCGACCCAAGAGGTCTCGGCCACTTTTAAGAAGGGGAGGGGGTCTCGGCCGCTGCGACCCAAGAGGTCTCGGCCGCTTTTAAGAAAGGGAGGGGATGTTGGCCGCTGCGACTTAAGATGTCTTGGCCGCATTTAAGAAGGGAAGAAGGTCTCGGCCGCTGCTACCCAAGAGGTCTCGGCTACTTTTAAGAAGGGGAGGGGGTCTTAGCCGCTACGACCCAAGAGGTCTCGGCCGCTTTTAAGAAGGGGAGGGGGTCTTGGCCGCTGCGACCCAAGAGGTCTCCGCTGCTTTTAAGAATGGTTGACCCCCTCCCCTTCTTAAAAAGGGCTGAGGCCTCTTGGTTTGCAGCGGTGGAGACGGCCTCCCCACGAAGTGGGAGGGGGTCTTGGCCGCTGCGACCCAATAAGTCTCGGCCGCTATTGAGAAAGGGAGGGGGTCTCGGCCGCTTTTAAGAAGGGGAGGGGTTCTCGGCCGCTGCGACCCAAGAGGTCTCGGCCGCTTTTAAGAATGGTTGACCCTCTCCCCTTCTCAACAGGGGCCGAGACCTCTTGGTTTGCAGCGGTGGAGACGCCCTCCCCATGAGGGGGTCTCGGCCGCTGTGACCCAAGAGGTCTCGGCTACTTATAAGAAGGGGAGGGGGTCTCGGCCGCTGCGACCCAAGAGGTCTCGGCCGCTTTTAAGAAGGGGAGGGGGTCTCGGCTGCTGCGACCCAAGAGGTCTCGGCCGCTTTTAAGAAGGGGTTCTCGGCCGCTGCGACCCAAGAGGTCTCTGCCGCTTTAAAGAA
The DNA here is from genome assembly GCF_029499605.1 of Hyla sarda. Lineage (NCBI taxonomy): Eukaryota > Metazoa > Chordata > Amphibia > Anura > Hylidae > Hyla > Hyla sarda. The sequence goes on along the minus strand of NW_026607765.1, from coordinate 39,589 downwards.
AGGGAGGGGATCTTGGCCGCTGCGACCCAAGAGGTCTCGGACGCTTTTAAGAAAGGGAGGGGATGTTGGCCGCTGCGACTTAAGATGTCTTGGCCGCATTTAAGAAGGGAAGAAGGTCTCGGCCGCTGCTACCCAAGAGGTCTCGGCTACTTTTAAGAAGGGGAGGGGGTCTTAGCCGCTACAACCCAAGAGGTCTCGGCCGCTTTTAAGAAGGGGAGGGGGTCTTGGCCGCTGCGACCCAAGAGGTCTCCGCTGCTTTTAAGAATGGTTGACCCCCTCCCCTTCTTAAAAAGAGCTGAGACCTCTTGGTTTGCAGCGGTGGAGACGGCCTCCCCACGAAGTGGGAGGGGGTCTTGGCCGCTGCGACCCAATATGTCTCGGCCGCTATTGAGAAAGGGAGGGGGTCTCGGCCGCTTTTAAGAAGGGGAGGGGTTCTCGGCCGCTGCGACCCAAGAGGTCTCGGCCGCTTTTAAGAATGGTTGACCCTCTCCCCTTCTTAACAGGGGCCGAGACCTCTTGGTTTGCAGCGGTGGAGATGCCCAACCCACGAAGTGGGAGGGGGTCTCGGCCGCTGCGACCCAAGAAGTCTCGGCCGCTATTGAGAAAGGGAGGGGGTCTCGGCCGCTTTTAAGAAGGGGAGGGGTTCTCGGCCGCTGCGACCCAAGAGGTCTCGGCCGCTTTTAAGAATGGTTGACCCTCTCCCCTTCTTAATAGGGGCCGAGACCTCTTGGTTTGCAGCGGTGGAGACGCCCTCCCCATGAGGGGGAGGGGGTCTCGGCCACTGTGACCCAAGAGGTCTCAGCTACTTATAAGAAGGGGAGGGGGTCTCGGCCGCTGCGACCCAAGAGGTCTCGGCCGCTTTTAAGAAGGGGAGGGGGTCTCGGCTGCTGCGACCCAAGAGGTCTCGGCCGCTTTTAAGAAGGGGTTCTCGGCCGCTGCGACCCAAGAGGTCTCGGCCGCTTTAAAGAAAGGGAGGGGATCTTGGCCGCTGCGACCCAAGAGGTCTCGGCCACTTTTATGAAGGGGAGGGGTTCTCGGCCGCTGCGACCCAAGAGGTCTTAGCCGCTTTAAAGAATGGTTGACCCTCTCCCCTTCTTAACAGGGGCCGAGATCTCTTGGTTTGCAGCGGTGGATACGCCCTCCCCATGAGGGGGAGGGGGTCTCGGCCGCTGCGACCCAAGAGGTCTCGGCCGCTTTTAAGAAGGGGAGGGGGTCTCAGGCGCTGCGACCCAAGACGTCTCGGCCGCTTTTAAGAAGGGGAGGGGTTCTCGGCCGCTGCGATCCAAGAGGTCTCGGCCGCTTTTAAGAAAGGGAGGGGATCTTGGCAGCTGCGACCCAAAAGGTCTCGGCCACTTTTATGAAGGGGAAGGGTTCTCGGCCGCTGCGACCCGAGAGGTCTCGGCCGCTTTTAAGAAGAGGAGGAGGTCTTGGCCGCTGCGACCCAAGAGGTCTCGGCCGCATTTAAGAAGGGAAGAAGGTCTCGGCCGCTGCTACCCAAGAGGTCTCGGCTACTTTTAAGAAGGGGAGGGGGTCTCGGCCGCTGCGACACAAGAGGTCTCGGCCGCTTTTAAGAAAGGGAGGGGATCTTGGTCGCTGCGACCCAAGAGGTCTCGGCCACTTTTATGAAGGGGAGGGGTTCTCGGCCGCTGCGACCCAAGAGGTCTCGGCCGCTTTTAAGAAGTGGAGGGGGTCTTGGCCGCTGCGACCCAAGAGGTCTCGGCCGCATTTAGGAAGGGAAGAAGTTCTCGGCCGCTGTGACCCAAGAGGTCTCGGCTACTTTTAAGAAGGGGAGGGGGTCTTGGCCGCTGCGACCCAAGAGGTCTCGGCCACTTTTATGAAGGGGAGGGGTTCTCGGCCGCTGCGACCCAAGAGGTCTCGGCCGCTTTAAAGAAAGGGGGGGATCTTGGCCGCTGCGACCCAAGAGGTCTCGGCCGCTTTTAAGAAGGGGAGGGGGTCTTGGCCGCTGCGACCCAAGAGGTCTCGGACGCTTTTAAGAAGGGAGGGGGTCTTGGCCGCTGCGACCCAAAAGGTCTCGGCCGCATTTAAGAAGGGAAGAAGGTCTCGGCCGCTGTGACCCAAGAGGTCTCGGCTACTTTTAAGAAGGGGAGGGGTCTTGGCCGCTGCGACCCAAGAGGTCTCGGCCGCATTTAAGAAGGGAAGAAGGTCTCGGCCGCTGTGACCCAAGAGGTCTCGGCTACTTTTAAGAAGGGGAGGGGTCTTGGCCGCTGCGACCCAAGAGGTCTCGGCCGCATTTAAGAAAGGAAGAAGTTTTCGGCCGCTGCGACCCAAGAGGTCTCGATACTTTTAAGAAGGGGAGGGGGTCTCGGCCACTTTTATGAAGGGGAGGGGTTCTCGGCCGCTGCGACCCAAGAGGTCTCGGCCGCCTTTAAGAATGGTTGACCCTCTCCCCTTCTTAACAGGGGCCGAAATCTCTTGGTTTGGAGCGGTGGAGACGCCCTCCCCATGAGGGGGAGGGGGTCTCGGCCGCTGCGACCCAAGAGGTCTCGGCTACTTATAAGAAGGGGAGGGGGTCTCGGCCGCTGCGACCCAAGAGGTCTCGGCCACTTTTAAGAAGGGGAGGGGGTCTCGGCCGCTGCGACCCAAGAGGTCTCGGCCGCTTTTAAGAAAGGGAGGGGATGTTGGCCGCTGCGACTTAAGATGTCTTGGCCGCATTTAAGAAGGGAAGAAGGTCTCGGCCGCTGCTACCCAAGAGGTCTCGGCTACTTTTAAGAAGGGGAGGGGGTCTTAGCCGCTACGACCCAAGAGGTCTCGGCCGCTTTTAAGAAGGGGAGGGGGTCTTGGCCGCTGCGACCCAAGAGGTCTCCGCTGCTTTTAAGAATGGTTGACCCCCTCCCCTTCTTAAAAAGGGCTGAGACCTCTTGGTTTGCAGCGGTGGAGACGGCCTCCCCACGAAGTGGGAGGGGGTCTTGGCCGCTGCGACCCAATAAGTCTCGGCCGCTATTGAGAAAGGGAGGGGGTCTCGGCCGCTTTTAAGAAGGGGAGGGGTTCTCGGCCGCTGCGACCCAAGAGGTCTCGGCCGCTTTTAAGAATGGTTGACCCTCTCCCCTTCTTAACAGGGGCCGAGACCTCTTGGTTTGCAGCGGTGGAGACGCCCTCCCCATGAGGGGGTCTCGGCCGCTGTGACCCAAGAGGTCTCGGCTACTTATAAGAAGGGGAGGGGGTCTCGGCCGCTGCGACCCAAGAGGTCTCGGCCGCTTTTAAGAAGGGGAGGGGGTCTCGGCTGCTGCGACCCAAGAGGTCTCGGCCGCTTTTAAGAAGGGGTTCTCGGCCGCTGCGACCCAAGAGGTCTCTGCCGCTTTAAAGAAAGGGAGGGGATCTTGGCCGCTGCGACCCAAGAGGTCTCGGACGCTTTTAAGAAAGGGAGGGGATGTTGGCCGCTGCGACTTAAGATGTCTTGGCCGCATTTAAGAAGGGAAGAAGGTCTCGGCCGCTGCTACCCAAGAGGTCTCGGCTACTTTTAAGAAGGGGAGGGGGTCTTAGCCGCTACAACCCAAGAGGTCTCGGCCGCTTTTAAGAAGGGGAGGGGGTCTTGGCCGCTGCGACCCAAGAGGTCTCCGCTGCTTTTAAGAATGGTTGACCCCCTCCCCTTCTTAAAAAGGGCTGAGACCTCTTGGTTTGCAGCGGTGGAGACGGCCTCCCCACGAAGTGGGAGGGGGTCTTGGCCGCTGCGACCCAATATGTCTCGGCCGCTATTGAGAAAGGGAGGGGGTCTCGGCCGCTTTTAAGAAGGGGAGGGGTTCTCGGCCGCTGCGACCCAAGAGGTCTCGGCCGCTTTTAAGAATGGTTGACCCTCTCCCCTTCTTAACAGGGGCCGAGACCTCTTGGTTTGCAGCGGTGGAGACGCCCTCCCCATGAGGGGGTCTCGGCCGCTGTGACCCAAGAGGTCTCGGCTACTTATAAGAAGGGGAGGGGGTCTCGGCCGCTGCGACCCAAGAGGTCTCGGCCGCTTTTAAGAAGGGGAGGGGGTCTCGGCTGCTGCGACCCAAGAGGTCTCGGCCGCTTTTAAGAAGGGGTTCTCGGCCGCTGCGACCCAAGAGGTCTCTGCCGCTTTAAAGAAAGGGAGGGGATCTTGGCCGCTGCGACCCAAGAGGTCTCGGCCACTTTTATGAAGGGGAGGGGTTCTCGGCCGCTGCGACCCAAGAGGTCTCAGCCACTTTAAAGAATGGTTGACCCTCTCCCCTTCTTAACAGGGGCCGAGATCTCTTGGTTTGCAGCGGTGGATACGCCCTCCCCATGAGGGGGAGGGGGTCTCGGCCGCTGCGACCCAAGAGGTCTCGGCCGCTTTTAAGAAGGGGAGGGGGTCTCAGGCGCTGCGACCCAAGACGTCTCGGCCGCTTTTAAGAAGGGGAGGGGTTCTCGGCCGCTGCGATCCAAGAGGTCTCGGCCGCTTTTAAGAAAGGGAGGGGATCTTGGCCGCTGCGACCCAAAAGGTCTCGGCCACTTTTATGAAGGGGAAGGGTTCTCGGCCGCTGCGACCCGAGAGGTCTCGGCCGCTTTTAAGAAGAGGAGGAGGTCTTGGCCGCTGCGACCTAAGAGGTCTCGGCCGCATTTAAGAAGGGAAGAAGGTCTCGGCCGCTGCTACCCAAGAGGTCTCGGCTACTTTTAAGAAGGGGAGGGGGTCTCAGCCGCTGCGACCCAAGAGGTCTCGGCTGCTTTTAAGAAGGGGAGGGGGTCTTTACCGCTGCGACCCAAGAGGTCTCGGCCGCTTTTAAGAAGGGAAGGTGGTCTCGGCCACTTTTATGAAGGGGAGGGGTTCCCGGCCGCTGCGACCCAAGAGGTCTCGGCCGCTTTTAAGAATGGTTGACCCTCTCCCCTTCTTAACAGGGGCTGAGATCTCTTGGTTTGCAGCGGTGGAGACGCCCTCCCCATGAGGGGGAGGGGTCTCGGCCGCTGCGACCAAAGAGGTCTCGGCTACTTATAAGAAGGGGAGGGGGTCTCGGCCGCTGCGATCCAAGAGGTCTCGGCTGATTTTAAGAAGGGGAGGGGATCTCGGCCGCTGCGACCCAAGAGGTCTCGGCCGCTTTTAAGAAGGGGAGGGGATCTCGGCCGCTGCGACCCAAGAGGTCTCGGTCGCTTTTAAGAAGGTGAGGGGTTCTCGGCCGCTGTGACCCAAGAGGTCTCGGCCGCTTTTAAGAAAGGGAGGGGATCTTGGTCGCTGCGACCCAAGAGGTCTCGGCAACTTTTATGAAGGGGAGGGGTTCTCGGCCGCTGCGACCCAAGAGGTCTCGGCAGCTTTTAAGAAGTGGAGGGGGTCTTGGCCGCTGCGACCCAAGAGGTCTCGGCTGCATTTAGGAAGGGAAGAAGGTCTCGGCCGCTGCTACCCAAGAGGTCTCGGCTACTTTTAAGAAGGGGAGGGGGTCTTGGCCGCTGCGACCCAAGAGGTCTCGGCCACTTTTATGAAGGGGAGGGGTTCTCGGCCGCTGCGACCCAAGAGGTCTCGGCAGCTTTTAAGAAGAGGAGAGGGTCTTGGCCGCTGCGACCCAAGAGGTCTTGGCCGCATTTAGGAAGGGAAGAAGGTCTCGGCCGCTGCGACCCAAGAGGTCTCGGCCGCTTTTAAGAATGGTTGACCCTCTCCCCTTCTTAACAGGGGCCGAGACTTCTTGGTTTGCAGCGGTGGAGACACCCTCCCCATAAGTTGGAGGGGGTCTCGGCCGATGCGACCCAAGAGGTCTCGGCTACTTATAAGAAGGGAAGGGGGTCTCGGCCGCTGCGACCCAAGAGGTCTCGGCCGCTTTTAAGAAGGGGAGGGGGTCTCGGCCGCTGCGACCCAAGAGGTCTCGGCCGCTTTTAAGAAGGGGAGGGGTTCTCGGCCGCTGCGACCCAAGAGGTCTCGGACGCTTTTAAGAAAGGGAGGGGATCTTGGCCGCTGCGACCCAAGAGGTCTCGGCCGCTTTTAAGAATGGTTGACCCTCTCCCCTTCTTAACAGGGGCCGAGATCTCTTGGTTTGCAGCGGTGGAGACGCCCTCCTCATGAGGGGGAGGGGGTCTCGGCCGCTGCGACCCAAGAGGTCTCGGCTACTTATAAGAAGGGGAGGGGGTCTCGGCCGCTGCGACCCAAGAGGTCTCGACCGCTTTTAAGAAGGGGAGGGGTTCTCGGCCGCTGCGACCCAAGAGGTCTCGGACGCTTTTAAGAAAGGGAGGGGATCTTGGCCGCTGCGACCAAAGAGGTCTCGGACGCTTTTAAGAAGAGGAGGGGGTCTTGGCCGCTGCGACCCAAGAGGTCTCGGCCGCATTTAAGAAGGGAAGAAGGTCTCGGCCGCTGCGACCCAAGAGGTCTCGGCCGCTTTTAAGAAGGGGAGGGGGTCTTGGCCGTTGCGACCCAAGAGGTCTCGGCCACTTTTAAGAAGGGAAGGGGGTCTCGGCCGCTGCGACCCAAGAGGTCTCGGCCGCTTTTTAGAAGGGGAGGGGTTCTCGGCCGCTGCGACCCAAGAGGTCTAGGCCGCTTTTAAGAAAGGGAGGGGATCTTGGCCGCTGCGACCCAAGAGGTCTCGGCCGCATTTAGGAAGGGAAGAAGGTCTCGGCCGCTGCTACCCAAGAGGTCTCGGCTACTTTTAAGAAGGGGAGGGGGTCTTGGCCGCTGCGACCCAAGAGGTCTCGGCCACTTTTATGAAGGGGAGGGGTTCTCGGCCGCTGCGACCCAAGAGGTCTCGGCAGCTTTTAAGAAGAGGAGAGGGTCTCGGCCGCTTTTTAGAAGGGGAGGGGTTCTCGGCCGCTGCGACCCAAGAGGTCTAGGCCGCTTTTAAGAAAGGGAGGGGATCGTGGCCGCTGCGACCCAAGAGGTCTCGGCCACTTTTATGAAGGGAAGGGGTTCTCGGCTGCTGCGACCCAAGAGGTCTCGGCCGTTTTAAGAAGAGGAGGGGTCTTGGCCGCTGCGACCCAAGAGGTCTCGGCCGCATTTAAGAAGGGAAGGTCTCGGCCGCTGCTACCCAAGAGGTCTCGGCTACTTTTAAGAAGGGGAGGGGGTCTTGGCCGCTGCGACCCAAGAGGTCTCGTTCGCTTTTAAGAAGGGGAGGGGTCTTGGCCGCTGCGACCCAAGAGGTCTCGGCTGCTTTTAAGAATGGTTGACCCCCTCCCCTTCTTAAAAGGGGCTGAGATCTCTTGGTTTGCAGTGGTGGAGACGCCCTCCCCATGAAGTGGGAGGGGGTCTCGGCCGCTGCGACCCAAGAAGTCTCTGCCGCTATTAAGAAGGGGAGGGGTTCTCGGCCGCTGCGACCCAAGAGGTCTCGGCCGCTTTTAAGAAAGCGAGGGGATCTCTGCCGCTGCGACCAAAGAGGTCTCGGCCACTTTTATGAAGGGGAGGGGTTCTCGGCCGCTGCGACCCTAGAGGTCTCGGCCGCTTTTTAAAAGAGGAGGGGGTCTTGGCCGCTGCGACCCAAGAGGTCTCGGCGGCTTTTAAGAAGGGAAGAAGGTCTCGGCCGCTCCGACCCAAGAGGTCTCGGCTACTTTTAAGAAGGGGAGGGGGTCTCGACCGCTGCGACCCAAGAGGTCTCGGCCGCTTTTAAGAAGAGGAGGGGGTCTTGGCCGCTGCGACCCAAGAGGTCTCGGCCGCATTTAAGAAGGGAAGAAGGTCTTGGCCGCTGCGACTTAAGAGGTCTCGGCTTCTTTTAAGAAGGGGAGGGGGTCTCGGCCGCTGCGACCCAAGAGGTCTCGGCCGCTTTTAAGAAGGGGAGGGGGTCTTGGCCGCTGCGACCCAAGAGGTTTTGGCCGCTTTTAAGAAGGGAAGGTGGTCTCGGCCACTTTTATGAAGGGGAGGGGTTCTCTGCCGCTGCGACCCAAGAGGTCTCGGCCGCTTTTAAGAATGGTTGACCCTCTCCCCTTCTTAACAGGGGCCGAGATCTCTTGGTTTGCAGCGGTGGAGACGCCCTCCCCATGAGGGGGAGGGGGTCTCGGCCGATGCGACCCAAGAGGTCTCGGCTACTTATAAGAAGGGGAGGGGGTCTCGGCCGCTGCGACCCAAGAGGTCTCGGCCGCTTTTAAGAAGGGAAGGGGGTCTCGGCCGCTGCGACCCAAGAGGTCTCGGACGCTTTTAAGAAGAGGAGGGGATCTTGGCCGCTGCGACTTAAGAGGTCTTGGCCGCATTTAAGAAGGGAAGAAGGTCTCGGCCGCTGCTACCCAAGAGGTCTCGGCTACTTTTAAGAAGGGGAGGGGGTCTTAGCCGCTACGACTCAAGAGGTCTCGGCCGCTTTTAAGAAGGGGAGGGGGTCTTGGCCGCTGCGACCCAAGAGGTCTCGGCTGCTTTTAAGAATGGTTGACCCCCTCCCCTTCTTAAAAAGGGCTGAGACCTCTTGGTTTGCAGCGGTGGAGACGCCCTCCCTACGAAGTGGGAGGGGGTCTCGGCCGCTGCGACCCAAGAAGTCTCGGCCGCTATTGAGAAAGGGAGGGGGTCTCGGCCGCTTTTAAGAAGGGGAGGGGTTCTCGGCCGCTGCGACCCAAGAGGTCTCGGCCGCTTTTAAGAATAGTTGACCCTCTCCCCTTCTTAACAGGGGCCGAGACCTCTTGGTTTGCAGCGGTGGAGACGCCCTCCCCATGAGGGGGAGGGGGTCTCGGCCGCTGTGACCCAAGAGGTCTCGGCTACTTATAAGAAGGGGAGGGGGTCTCGGCTGCTGCGACCCAAGAGGTCTCGGCCGCTTTTAAGAAGGGGTTCTCGGCCGCTGCGACCCAAGAGGTCTCGGCCGCTTTAAAGAAAGGGGGGGGGATCTTGGCCGCTGCGACCCAAGAGGTCTCGGCCGCTTTTAAAAAGGGGAGGGGGTCTCGGCTGCTGCGACCCAAGAGGTCTCGGCCGCTTTTAAGAAGGGGAGGGGGTCTTGGCCGCTGCGACCCAAGAGGTCTCGTCCGCATTTAAGAAGGGAAGAAGGTCTCGGCCGCTGTGACCCAAGAGGTCTTGGCTACTTTTAAGAAGGGGAGGGGGGTCTCGGCCGCTGCAACCCAAGAGGTCTCGGCCGCTTTTAAGAAGAGGAGGGGGTCTTGGCCGCTGCGACCCAAGAGATCTCGGCCGCATTTAAGAAAGGAAGAAGTTTTCGGCCGCTGCGACCCAAGAGGTCTCGGCTACTTTTAAGAAGGGGAGGGGGTCTCGGCCACTTTTATGAAGGGGAGGGGTTCTCGGCCGCTGCGACCCAAGAGGTCTCGGCCGCCTTTAAGAATGGTTGACCCTCTCCCCTTCTTAACAGGGGCCGAAATCTCTTGGTTTGCAGCGGTGGAGACGCCCTCCCCATGAGGGGGAGGGGGTCTCGGCCGCTGCGACCCAAGAGGTCTCGGCTACTTATAAGAAGGGGAGGGGGTCTCGGCCGCTGCGACCCAAGAGGTCTCGGCCGCTTTTAAGAAGGGGAGGGGGTCTCGGCCGCTGCGACCCAAGAGGTCTCGGCCGCTTTTAAGAAGGGGAGGGGTTCTCGGCCGCTGTGACCCAAGAGGTCTCAGCTACTTATAAGAAGGGGAGGGGGTCTCGGCTGCTGCGACCCAAGAGGTCTCGGCCGCTTTTAAGAAGGGGTTCTTGGCCGCTGCGACCCAAGAGGTCTCGGCCGCTTTAAAGAAAGGGGGGGGATCTTGGCCGCTGCGACCCAAGAGGTCTCGGCCGCTTTTAAGAAGGGGAGGGGGTCTCGGCCGCTGCGACCCAAGAGGTCTCGGCCGCTTTTAAGAAGGGGAGGGGGTCTTGGCCGCTGCGACCGAAGAGGTCTCGGCCGCATTTAAGAAGGGAAGAAGGTCTCGGCCGCTGTGACCCAAGAGGTCTCGGCTACTTTTAAGAAGGGGAGGGGGTCTCGGCCGCTGCAACCCAAGAGGTCTCGGCCGCTTTTAAGAAGAGGAGGGGGTCTTGGCCGCTGCGACCCAAGAGGTCTCGGCCGCATTTAAGAAGGGAAGGTCTCGGCCGCTGCTACCCAAGAGGTCTCGGCTACTTTTAAGAAGGGGAGGGGGTCTTGGCCGCTGCGACCCAAGAGGTCTCGTTCGCTTTTAAGAAGGGGAGGGGTCTTGGCCGCTGCGACCCAAGAGGTCTCGGCTGCTTTTAAGAATGGTTGACCCCCTCCCCTTCTTAAAAGGGGCTGAGATCTCTTGGTTTGCAGTGGTGGAGACGCCCTCCCCATGAAGTGGGAGGGGGTCTCGGCCGCTGCGACCCAAGAAGTCTCTGCCGCTATTAAGAAGGGGAGGGGTTCTCGGCCGCTGCGACCCAAGAGGTCTCGGCCGCTTTTAAGAAAGCGAGGGGATCTCTGCCGCTGCGACCAAAGAGGTCTCGGCCACTTTTATGAAGGGGAGGGGTTCTCGGCCGCTGCGACCCTAGAGGTCTCGGCCGCTTTTTAAAAGAGGAGGGGGTCTTGGCCGCTGCGACCCAAGAGGTCTCGGCGGCTTTTAAGAAGGGAAGAAGGTCTCGGCCGCTCCGACCCAAGAGGTCTCGGCTACTTTTAAGAAGGGGAGGGGGTCTCGACCGCTGCGACCCAAGAGGTCTCGGCCGCTTTTAAGAAGAGGAGGGGGTCTTGGCCGCTGCGACCCAAGAGGTCTCGGCCGCATTTAAGAAGGGAAGAAGGTCTTGGCCGCTGCGACTTAAGAGGTCTCGGCTTCTTTTAAGAAGGGGAGGGGGTCTCGGCCGCTGCGACCCAAGAGGTCTCGGCCGCTTTTAAGAAGGGGAGGGGGTCTTGGCCGCTGCGACCCAAGAGGTTTTGGCCGCTTTTAAGAAGGGAAGGTGGTCTCGGCCACTTTTATGAAGGGGAGGGGTTCTCTGCCGCTGCGACCCAAGAGGTCTCGGCCGCTTTTAAGAATGGTTGACCCTCTCCCCTTCTTAACAGGGGCCGAGATCTCTTGGTTTGCAGCGGTGGAGACGCCCTCCCCATGAGGGGGAGGGGGTCTCGGCCGATGCGACCCAAGAGGTCTCGGCTACTTATAAGAAGGGGAGGGGGTCTCGGCCGCTGCGACCCAAGAGGTCTCGGCCGCTTTTAAGAAGGGAAGGGGGTCTCGGCCGCTGCGACCCAAGAGGTCTCGGACGCTTTTAAGAAGAGGAGGGGATCTTGGCCGCTGCGACTTAAGAGGTCTTGGCCGCATTTAAGAAGGGAAGAAGGTCTCGGCCGCTGCTACCCAAGAGGTCTCGGCTACTTTTAAGAAGGGGAGGGGGTCTTAGCCGCTACGACTCAAGAGGTCTCGGCCGCTTTTAAGAAGGGGAGGGGGTCTTGGCCGCTGCGACCCAAGAGGTCTCGGCTGCTTTTAAGAATGGTTGACCCCCTCCCCTTCTTAAAAAGGGCTGAGACCTCTTGGTTTGCAGCGGTGGAGACGCCCTCCCTACGAAGTGGGAGGGGGTCTCGGCCGCTGCGACCCAAGAAGTCTCGGCCGCTATTGAGAAAGGGAGGGGGTCTCGGCCGCTTTTAAGAAGGGGAGGGGTTCTCGGCCGCTGCGACCCAAGAGGTCTCGGCCGCTTTTAAGAATAGTTGACCCTCTCCCCTTCTTAACAGGGGCCGAGACCTCTTGGTTTGCAGCGGTGGAGACGCCCTCCCCATGAGGGGGAGGGGGTCTCGGCCGCTGTGACCCAAGAGGTCTCGGCTACTTATAAGAAGGGGAGGGGGTCTCGGCTGCTGCGACCCAAGAGGTCTCGGCCGCTTTTAAGAAGGGGTTCTCGGCCGCTGCGACCCAAGAGGTCTCGGCCGCTTTAAAGAAAGGGGGGGGGGATCTTGGCCGCTGCGACCCAAGAGGTCTCGGCCGCTTTTAAAAAGGGGAGGGGGTCTCGGCTGCTGCGACCCAAGAGGTCTCGGCCGCTTTTAAGAAGGGGAGGGGGTCTTGGCCGCTGCGACCCAAGAGGTCTCGTCCGCATTTAAGAAGGGAAGAAGGTCTCGGCCGCTGTGACCCAAGAGGTCTTGGCTACTTTTAAGAAGGGGAGGGGGTCTCGGCCGCTGCAACCCAAGAGGTCTCGGCCGCTTTTAAGAAGAGGAGGGGGTCTTGGCCGCTGCGACCCAAGAGATCTCGGCCGCATTTAAGAAAGGAAGAAGTTTTCGGCCGCTGCGACCCAAGAGGTCTCGGCTACTTTTAAGAAGGGGAGGGGGTCTCGGCCACTTTTATGAAGGGGAGGGGTTCTCGGCCGCTGCGACCCAAGAGGTCTCGGCCGCCTTTAAGAATGGTTGACCCTCTCCCCTTCTTAACAGGGGCCGAAATCTCTTGGTTTGCAGCGGTGGAGACGCCCTCCCCATGAGGGGGAGGGGGTCTCGGCCGCTGCGACCCAAGAGGTCTCGGCTACTTATAAGAAGGGGAGGGGGTCTCGGCCGCTGCGACCCAAGAGGTCTCGGCCGCTTTTAAGAAGGGGAGGGGGTCTCGGCCGCTGCGACCCAAGAGGTCTCGGCCGCTTTTAAGAAGGGGAGGGGTTCTCGGCCGCTGTGACCCAAGAGGTCTCAGCTACTTATAAGAAGGGGAGGGGGTCTCGGCTGCTGCGACCCAAGAGGTCTCGGCCGCTTTTAAGAAGGGGTTCTTGGCCGCTGCGACCCAAGAGGTCTCGGCCGCTTTAAAGAAAGGGGGGGGATCTTGGCCGCTGCGACCCAAGAGGTCTCGGCCGCTTTTAAGAAGGGGAGGGGGTCTCGGCCGCTGCGACCCAAGAGGTCTCGGCCGCTTTTAAGAAGGGGAGGGGGTCTTGGCCGCTGCGACCGAAGAGGTCTCGGCCGCATTTAAGAAGGGAAGAAGGTCTCGGCCGCTGTGACCCAAGAGGTCTCGGCTACTTTTAAGAAGGGGAGGGGGTCTCGGCCGCTGCAACCCAAGAGGTCTCGGCCGCTTTTAAGAAGAGGAGGGGGTCTTGGCCGCTGCGACCCAAGAGGTCTCGGCCGCATTTAAGAAAGGAAGAAGTTTTCGGACGCTGCGAACCAAGAGGTCTCGGCTACTTTTAAGAAGGGGAGGGGGTCTCGGCCACTTTTATGAAGGGGAGGGGTTCTCGGCCGCTGCGACCCAAGAGGTCTCGGCCGCCTTTAAGAATGGTTGACCCTCTCCCCTTCTTAACAGGGGCCGAAATCTCTTGGTTTGGAGCGGTGGAGACGCCCTCCCCATGAGGGGGAGGGGGTCTCGGCCGCTGCGACCCAAGAGGTCTCGGCTACTTATAAGAAGGGGAGGGGGTCTCGGCCGCTGCGACCCAAGAGGTCTCGGCCACTTTTAAGAAGGGGAGGGGGTCTCGGCCGCTGCGACCTAAGAGGTCTCGGCCGCTTTTAAGAAAGGGAGGGAATGTTGGCCGCTGCGACTTAAGAGGTCTTGGCCGCATTTAAGAAGGGAAGAAGGTCTCGGCCGCTGCTACCCAAGAGGTCTCGGCTACTTTTAAGAAGGGGAGGGGGTCTTAGCCGCTACGACCCAAGAGGTCTCGGCCGCTTTTAAGAATGGTTGACCCCCTCCCCTTCTTAAAAAGGGCTGAGACCTCTTGGTTTGCAGCGGTGGAGACGCCCTCCCCATGAGGGGGAGGGGGTCTCGGCCGCTGTGACCCAAGAGGTCTCAGCTACTTATAAGAAGGGGAGGGGGTCTCGGCCGCTGCGACCCAAGAGGTCTCGGCCGCTTTTAAGAAGGGGAGGGGGTCTCGGCTGCTGCGACCCAAGAGGTCTCGGCCGCTTTTAAGAAGGGGTTCTCGGCCGCTGCGACCCAAGAGGTCTAGGCCGCTTTTAAGAAAGGGAGGGGATCGTGGCCGCTGCGACCCAAGAGGTCTCGGCCACTTTTATGAAGGGAAGGGGTTCTCGGCTGCTGCGACCCAAGAGGTCTCAGCCGTTTTAAGAAGAGGAGGGGTCTTGGCCGCTGCGACCCAAGAGGTCTCGGCCGCATTTAAGAAGGGAAGGTCTCGGCCGCTGCTACCCAAGAGGTCTCGGCTACTTTTAAGAAGGGGAGGGGGTCTTGGCCGCTGCGACCCAAGAGGTCTCGTTCGCTTTTAAGAAGGGGAGGGGTCTTGGCCGCTGCGACCCAAGAGGTCTCGGCTGCTTTTAAGAATGGTTGACCCCCTCCCCTTCTTAAAAGGGGCTGAGACCTCTTGGTTTGCAGCGGTGGAGACACCCTCCCCATGAAGTGGGAGGGGGTCTCGGCCGCTGCGACCCAAGAAGTCTCGGCCGCTATTAAGAGGGGGAGGGGTTCTCTGCCGCTGCGACCCAAGAGGTCTCGGCCACTTTTATGAAGGGGAGGGGTTCTCGGCCGCTGCGACCCATGAGGTCTCGGCCGCTTTTAAAAAGAGGATGGGGTCTTGGCCGCTGCGACCCAAGAGGTCTCGGCCGCATTTAAGAAGGGAAGAAGGTCTCGGCCGCTGCGACCCAAGAGGTCTCGGCTACTTTTAAGAAGGGGAGGGGGTCTCGACCGCTGCGACCCAAGAGGTCTCGGCCGCTTTTAAGAAGAGGAGGGGGTCTTGGCCGCTGCGACCCAAGAGGTCTCGGCCGCATTTAAGAAGGGGAGAAGGTCTTGGCCGCTGCGACTTAAGAGGTCTCGGCTTCTTTTAAGAAGGGGAGGGGGTCTCGGCCGCTGCGACCCAAGAGGTCTCGGCCGCTTTTAAGAAGGGGAGGGGGTCTCGGCCGCTGCGACCCAAGAGGTCTCGGCCGCTTTTAAGAAAGGGAGGGGGTCTTGGCCGCTGCGACCCAAGAGGTCTCGGCCGCATTTAGGAAGGGAAGAAGGTCTCGGCCGCTGTGACCCACGAGGTCTCGGCTACTTTTAAGAAGGGGAGGGGGTCTTGGCCGCTGCGACCCAAGAGGTCTCGGCCACTTTTATGAAGGGGAGGGGTTCTCGGCCGCTGCGACCCAAGAGGTCTCGGCCGCTTTAAAGAAAGGGGGGGATCTTGGCCGCTGCGACCCAAGAGGTCTCGGCCGCTTTTAAGAAGGGGAGGGGGTCTTGGCCGCTGCGACCCAAGAGGTCTCGGACGCTTTTAAGAAGGGGAGGGGGTCTTGGCCGCTGCGATCCAAAAGGTCTCGGCCGCATTTAAGAAGGGAAGAAGGTCTCGGCCGCTGTGACCCAAGAGGTCTCGGCTACTTTTAAGAAGGGGAGGGGTCTTGGCCGCTGCGACCCAAGAGGTCTCGGCCGCATTTAAGAAAGGAAGAAGTTTTCGGCCGCTGCGACCCAAGAGGTCTCGATACTTTTAAGAAGGGGAGGGGGTCTCGGCCACTTTTATGAAGGGGAGGGGTTCTCGGCCGCTGCGACCCAAGAGGTCTCGGCCGCCGTTAAGAATGGTTGACCCTCTCCCCTTCTTAACAGGGGCCGAAATCTCTTGGTTTGGAGCGGTGGAGACGCCCTCCCCATGAGGGGGAGGGGGTCTCGGCCGCCGCGACCCAAGAGGTCTCGGCTACTTATAAGAAGGGGAGGGGGTCTCGGCCGCTGCGACCCAAGAGGTCTCAGCCACTTTTAAGAAGGGGAGGGGGTCTCGGCCGCTGCGACCCAAGAGGTCTCGGCCGCTTTTAAGAAAGGGAGGGGATGTTGGCCGCTGCGACTTAAGATGTCTTGGCCGCATTTAAGAAGGGAAGAAGGTCTCGGCCGCTGCTACCCAAGAGGTCTCGGCTACTTTTAAGAAGGGGAGGGGGTCTTAGCCGCTACGACCCAAGAGGTCTCCGCTGCTTTTAAGAATGGTTGACCCCCTCCCCTTCTTAAAAAGGGCTGAGACCTCTTGGTTTGCAGCGGTGGAGACGGCCTCCCCACGAAGTGGAAGGGGGTCTTGGCCGCTGCGACCCAATAAGTCTCGGCCGCTATTGAGAAAGGGAGGGGGTCTCGGCCGCTTTTAAGAAGGGGAGGGGTTCTCGGCCGCTGCGACCCAAGAGGTCTCGGCCGCTTTTAAGAATGGTTGACCCTCTTCCCTTCTTAACAGGGGCCGAGACCTCTTGGTTTGCAGCGGTGGAGACGCCCTCCCCATGAGGGGGTCTCGGCCGCTGTGACCCAAGAGGTCTCGGCTGCTTATAAGAAGGGGAGGGGGTCTCGGCCGCTGCGACCCAAGAGGTCTCGGCCGCTTTTAAGAAGGGGAGGGGGTCTCGGCTGCTGCGACCCAAGAGGTCTCGGCCGCTTTTAAGAAGGGGTTCTCGGCCGCTGCGACCCAAGAGGTCTCTGCCGCTTTAAAGAAAGGGAGGGGATCTTGGCCGCTGCGACCCAAGAGGTCTCGGACGCTTTTAAGAAAGGGAGGGGATGTTGGCCGCTGCGACTTAAGATGTCTTGGCCGCATTTAAGAAGGGAAGAAGGTCTCGGCCGCTGCTACCCAAGAGGTCTCGGCTACTTTTAAGAAGGGGAGGGGGTCTTAGCCGCTACGACCCAAGAGGTCTCGGCCGCTTTTAAGAAGGGGAGGGGGTCTTGGCCGCTGCGACCCAAGAGGTCTCCGCTGCTTTTAAGAATGGTTGACCCCCTCCCCTTCTTAAAAAGGGCTGAGACCTCTTGGTTTGCAGCGGTGGAGACGGCCTCCCCACGAAGTGGGAGGGGGTCTTGGCCGCTGCGACCCAATATGTCTCGGCCGCTATTGAGAAAGGGAGGGGGTCTCGGCCGCTTTTAAGAAGGGGAGGGGTTCTCGGCCGCTGCGAGCCAAGAGGTCTCGGCCGCTTTTAAGAATGGTTGACCCTCTCCCCTTCTTAACAGGGGCCGAGACCTCTTGGTTTGCAGCGGTGGAGACGCCCTCCCCATGAGGGGGTCTCGGCCGCTGTGACCCAAGAGGTCTCGGCTACTTATAAGAAGGGGAGGGGGTCTCGGCCGCTGCGACCCAAGAGGTCTCGGCCGCTTTTAAGAAGGGGAGGGGGTCTCGGCTGCTGCGACCCAAGAGGTCTCGGCCGCTTTTAAGAAGGGGTTCTCGGCCGCTGCGACCCAAGAGGTCTCGGCCGCTTTTAAGAAGGGGAGGGGGTCTCAGGCGCTGCGACCCAAGACGTCTCGGCCGCTTTTAAGAAGGGGAGGGGTTCTCGGCCGCTGCGATCCAAGAGGTCTTGGCCGCTTTTAAGAAAGGGAGGGGATCTTGGCCGCTGCGACCCAAAAGGTCTCGGCCACTTTTATGAAGGGGAAGGGTTCTCGGCCGCTGCGACCCGAGAGGTCTCGGCCGCTTTTAAGAAGAGGAGGAGGTCTTGGCCGCTGCGACCTAAGAGGTCTCGGCCGCATTTAAGAAGGGAAGAAGGTCTCGGCCGCTGCTACCCAAGAGGTCTCGGCTACTTTTAAGAAGGGGAGGGGGTCTCGGCCGCTGCGACCCAAGAGGTCTCGGCTGCTTTTAAGAAGGGGAGGGGGTCTTTACCGCTGCGACCCAAGAGGTCTCGGCCGCTTTTAAGAAGGGAAGGTGGTCTCGGCCACTTTTATGAAGGGGAGGGGTTCCCGGCCGCTGCGACCCAAGAGGTCTCGGCCGCTTTTAAGAATGGTTGACCCTCTCCCCTTCTTAACAGGGGCTGAGATCTCTTGGTTTGCAGCGGTGGAGACGCCCTCCCCATGAGGGGGAGGGGTCTCGGCCGCTGCGACCAAAGAGGTCTCGGCTACTTATAAGAAGGGGAGGGGGTCTCGGCCGCTGCGATCCAAGAGGTCTCGGCTGATTTTAAGAAGGGGAGGGGATCTCGGCCGCTGCGACCCAAGAGGTCTCGGCCGCTTTTAAGAAGGGGAGGGGATCTCGGCCGCTGCGACCCAAGAGGTCTCGGTCGCTTTTAAGAAGGTGAGGGGTTCTCGGCCGCTGTGACCCAAGAGGTCTCGGCCGCTTTTAAGAAAGGGAGGGGATCTTGGTCGCTGCGACCCAAGAGGTCTCGGCAACTTTTATGAAGGGGAGGGGTTCTCGGCCGCTGCGACCCAAGAGGTCTCGGCAGCTTTTAAGAAGTGGAGGGGGTCTTGGCCGCTGCGACCCAAGAGGTCTCGGCCGCATTTAGGAAGGGAAGAAGGTCTCGGCCGCTGCTACCCAAGAGGTCTCGGCTACTTTTAAGAAGGGGAGGGGGTCTTGGCCGCTGCGACCCAAGAGGTCTCGGCCACTTTTATGAAGGGGAGGGGTTCTCGGCCGCTGCGACCCAAGAGGTCTCGGCAGCTTTTAAGAAGAGGAGAGGGTCTTGGCCGCTGCGACCCAAGAGGTCTTGGCCGCATTTAGGAAGGGAAGAAGGTCTCGGCCGCTGCGACCCAAGAGGTCTCGGCCGCTTTTAAGAATGGTTGACCCTCTCCCCTTCTTAACAGGGGCCGAGACTTCTTGGTTTGCAGCGGTGGAGACACCCTCCCCATAAGTTGGAGGGGGTCTCGGCCGATGCGACCCAAGAGGTCTCGGCTACTTATAAGAAGGGAAGGGGGTCTCGGCCGCTGCGACCCAAGAGGTCTCGGCTGCTTTTAAGAAGGGGAGGGGGTCTCGGCCGCTGCGACCCAAGAGGTCTCGGCCGCTTTTAAGAAGGGGAGGGGTTCTCGGCCGCTGCGACCCAAGAGGTCTCGGACGCTTTTAAGAAAGGGAGGGGATCTTGGCCGCTGCGACCCAAGAGGTCTCGGCCACTTTTATGAAGGGGAGGGATTCTAGGCCGCTTTTAAGAATGGTTGACCCTCTCCCCTTCTTAACAGGGGCCGAGATCTCTTGGTTTGCAGCGGTGGAGACGCCCTCCTCATGAGGGGGAGGGGGTCTCGGCCGCTGCGACCCAAGAGGTCTCGGCTACTTATAAGAAGGGGAGGGGGTCTCGGCCGCTGCGACCCAAGAGGTCTCGACCGCTTTTAAGAAGGGGAGGGGTTCTCGGCCGCTGCGACCCAAGAGGTCTCGGACGCTTTTAAGAAAGGGAGGGGATCTTGGCCGCTGCGACCAAAGAGGTCTCGGACGCTTTTAAGAAGAGGAGGGGGTCTTGGCCGCTGCGACCCAAGAGGTCTCGGCCGCATTTAAGAAGGGAAGAAGGTCTCGGCCGCTGCGACCCAAGAGGTCTCGGCCGCTTTTAAGAAGGGGAGGGGGTCTTGGCCGTTGCGACCCAAGAGGTCTCGGCCACTTTTAAGAAGGGAAGGGGGTCTCGGCCGCTGCGACCCAAGAGGTCTCGGCCGCTTTTTAGAAGGGGAGGGGTTCTCGGCCGCTGCGACCCAAGAGGTCTAGGCCGCTTTAAAGAAAGGGAGGGGATCTTGGCCGCTGCGACCCAAGAGGTCTCGGCCGCATTTAGGAAGGGAAGAAGGTCTCGGCCGCTGCTACCCAAGAGGTCTCGGCTACTTTTAAGAAGGGGAGGGGGTCTTGGCCGCTGCGACCCAAGAGGTCTCGGCCACTTTTATGAAGGGGAGGGGTTCTCGGCCGCTGCGACCCAAGAGGTCTCGGCAGCTTTTAAGAAGAGGAGAGGGTCTCGGCCGCTTTTTAGAAGGGGAGGGGTTCTCGGCCGCTGCGACCCAAGAGGTCTAGGCCGCTTTTAAGAAAGGGAGGGGATCGTGGCCGCTGCGACCCAAGAGGTCTCGGCCACTTTTATGAAGGGAAGGGGTTCTCGGCTGCTGCGACCCAAAAGGTCTCGGCCGTTTTAAGAAGAGGAGGGGTCTTGGCCGCTGCGACCCAAGAGGTCTCGGCCGCATTTAAGAAGGGAAGGTCTCGGCCGCTGCTACCCAAGAGGTCTCGGCTACTTTTAAGAAGGGGAGGGGGTCTTGGCCGCTGCGACCCAAGAGGTCTCGTTCGCTTTTAAGAAGGGGAGGGGTCTTGGCCGCTGCGACCCAAGAGGTCTCGGCTGCTTTTAAGAATGGTTGACCCCCTCCCCTTCTTAAAAGGGGCTGAGATCTCTTGGTTTGCAGTGGTGGAGACGCCCTCCCCATGAAGTGGGAGGGGGTCTCGGCCGCTGCGACCCAAGAAGTCTCTGCCGCTATTAAGAAGGGGAGGGGTTCTCGGCCGCTGCGACCCAAGAGGTCTCGGCCGCTTTTAAGAAAGCGAGGGGATCTCTGCCGCTGCGACCAAAGAGGTCTCGGCCACTTTTATGAAGGGGAGGGGTTCTCGGCCGCTGCGACCCTAGAGGTCTCGGCCGCTTTTAAAAAGAGGAGGGGGTCTTGGCCGCTGCGACCCAAGAGGTCTCGGCGGCTTTTAAGAAGGGAAGAAGGTCTCGGCCGCTCCGACCCAAGAGGTCTCGGCTACTTTTAAGAAGGGGAGGGGGTCTCGACCGCTGCGACCCAAGAGGTCTCGGCCGCTTTTAAGAAGAGGAGGGGGTCTTGGCCGCTGCGACCCAAGAGGTCTCGGCCGCATTTAAGAAGGGAAGAAGGTCTTGGCCGCTGCGACTTAAGAGGTCTCGGCTTCTTTTAAGAAGGGGAGGGGGTCTCGGCCGCTGCGACCCAAGAGGTCTCGGCCGCTTTTAAGAAGGGGAGGGGGTCTTGGCCGCTGCGACCCAAGAGGTTTTGGCCGCTTTTAAGAAGGGAAGGTGGTCTCGGCCACTTTTATGAAGGGGAGGGGTTCTCTGCCGCTGCGACCCAAGAGGTCTCGGCCGCTTTTAAGAATGGTTGACCCTCTCCCCTTCTTAACAGGGGCCGAGATCTCTTGGTTTGCAGCGGTGGAGACGCCCTCCCCATGAGGGGGAGGGGGTCTCGGCCGATGCGACCCAAGAGGTCTCGGCTACTTATAAGAAGGGGAGGGGGTCTCGGCCGCTGCGACCCAAGAGGTCTCGGCCGCTTTTAAGAAGGGAAGGGGGTCTCGGCCGCTGCGACCCAAGAAGTCTCGGCCTCTTTTAAGAAGGGGAGGGGTTCTCTGCCGCTGAGACCCAAGAGGTCTCGGCCGCTTTAAAGAAAGGGAGGGGATCTTGGCCGCTGCGACCCAAGAGGTCTCGGCCGCTTTAAAGAAGGGGAGGGGTTCTCGGCCGCTGCGACCCAAGAGGTCTCGGACGCTTTTAAGAAGAGGAGGGGATCTTGGCCGCTGCGACTTAAGAGGTCTTGGCCGCATTTAAGAAGGGAAGAAGGTCTCGGCCGCTGCTACCCAAGAGGTCTCGGCTACTTTTAAGAAGGGGAGGGGGTCTTAGCCGCTACGACTCAAGAGGTCTCGGCCGCTTTTAAGAAGGGGAGGGGGTCTTGGCCGCTGCGACCCAAGAGGTCTCGGCTGCTTTTAAGAATGGTTGACCCCCTCCCCTTCTTAAAAAGGGCTGAGACCTCTTGGTTTGCAGCGGTGGAGACGCCCTCCCTACGAAGTGGGAGGGGGTCTCGGCCGCTATTGAGAAAGGGAGGGGGTCTCGGCCGCTTTTAAGAAGGGGAGGGGTTCTCGGCCGCTGCGACCCAAGAGGTCTCGGCCGCTTTTAAGAATAGTTGACCCTCTCCCCTTCTTAACAGGGGCCGAGACCTCTTGGTTTGCAGCGGTGGAGACGCCCTCCCCATGAGGGGGAGGGGGTCTCGGCCGCTGTGACCCAAGAGGTCTCGGCTATTTATAAGAAGGGGAGGGGGTCTCGGCTGCTGCGACCCAAGAGGTCTCGGCCGCTTTTAAGAAGGGGTTCTCGGCCGCTGCGACCCAAGAGGTCTCGGCCGCTTTAAAGAAAGGGGGGGGGGATCTTGGCCGCTGCGACCCAAGAGGTCTCGGCCGCTTTTAAAAAGGGGAGGGGGTCTCGGCTGCTGCGACCCAAGAGGTCTCGGCCGCTTTTAAGAAGGGGAGGGGGTCTTGGCCGCTGCGACCCAAGAGGTCTCGTCCGCATTTAAGAAGGGAAGAAGGTCTCGGCCGCTGTGACCCAAGAGGTCTTGGCTACTTTTAAGAAGGGGAGGGGGTCTCGGCCGCTGCAACCCAAGAGGTCTCGGCCGCTTTTAAGAAGAGGAGGGGGTCTTGGCCGCTGCGACCCAAGAGATCTCGGCCGCATTTAAGAAAGGAAGAAGTTTTCGGCCGCTGCGACCCAAGAGGTCTCGGCTACTTTTAAGAAGGGGAGGGGGTCTCGGCCACTTTTATGAAGGGGAGGGGTTCTCGGCCGCTGCGACCCAAGAGGTCTCGGCCGCCTTTAAGAATGGTTGACCCTCTCCCCTTCTTAACAGGGGCCGAAATCTCTTGGTTTGCAGCGGTGGAGACGCCCTCCCCATGAGGGGGAGGGGGTCTCGGCCGCTGCGACCCAAGAGGTCTCGGCTACTTATAAGAAGGGGAGGGGGTCTCGGCCGCTGCGACCCAAGAGGTCTCGGCCGCTTTTAAGAAGGGGAGGGGGTCTCGGCCGCTGCGACCCAAGAGGTCTCGGCCGCTTTTAAGAAGGGGAGGGGTTCTCGGCCGCTGTGACCCAAGAGGTCTCAGCTACTTATAAGAAGGGGAGGGGGTCTCGGCTGCTGCGACCCAAGAGGTCTCGGCCGCTTTTAAGAAGGGGTTCTCGGCCGCTGCGACCCAAGAGGTCTCGGCCGCTTTAAAGAAAGGGGGGGATCTTGGCCGCTGCGACCCAAGAGGTCTCGGCCGCTTTTAAGAAGGGGAGGGGGTCTCGGCCGCTGCGACCCAAGAGGTCTCGGCCGCTTTTAAGAAGGGGAGGGGGTCTTGGCCGCTGCGACTTAAGAGGTCTTGGCCGCATTTAAGAAGGGAAGAAGGTCTCGGCCGCTGCTACCCAAGAGGTCTCGGCTACTTTTAAGAAGGGGAGGAGGTCTTAGCCGCTACGACTCAAGAGGTCTCGGCCGCTTTTAAGAAGGGGAGGGGGTCTTGGCCGCTGCGACCCAAGAGGTCTCGGCTGCTTTTAAGAATGGTTGACCCCCTCCCCTTCTTAAAAAGGGCTGAGACCTCTTGGTTTGCAGCGGTGGAGACGCCCTCCCTACGAAGTGGGAGGGGGTCTCGGCCGCTGCGACCCAAGAAGTCTCGGCCACTATTGAGAAAGGGAGGGGGTCTCGGCCGCTTTTAAGAAGGGGAGGGGTTCTCGGCCGCTGCGACCCAAGAGGTCTCGGCCGCTTTTAAGAATAGTTGACCCTCTCCCCTTCTTAACAGGGGCCGAGACCTCTTGGTTTGCAGCGGTGGAGACGCCCTCCCCATGAGGGGGAGGGGGTCTCGGCCGCTGTGACCCAAGAGGTCTCGGCTACTTATAAGAAGGGGAGGGGGTCTCGGCTGCTGCGACCCAAGAGGTCTCGGCCGCTTTTAAGAAGGGGTTCTCGGCCGCTGCGACCCAAGAGGTCTCGGCCGCTTTAAAGAAAGGGGGGGGGATCTTGGCCGCTGCGACCCAAGAGGTCTCGGCCGCTTTTAAGAAGGGGAGGGGGTCTCGGCTGCTGCGACCCAAGAGGTCTCGGCCGCTTTTAAGAAGGGGAGGGGGTCTTGGCCGCTGCGACCCAAGAGGTCTCGTCCGCATTTAAGAAGGGAAGAAGGTCTCGGCCGCTGTGACCCAAGAGGTCTTGGCTACTTTTAAGAAGGGGAGGGGGTCTCGGCCGCTGCAACCCAAGAGGTCTCGGCCGCTTTTAAGAAGAGGAGGGGGTCTTGGCCGCTGCGACCCAAGAGATCTCGGCCGCATTTAAGAAAGGAAGAAGTTTTCGGCCGCTGCGACCCAAGAGGTCTCGGCTACTTTTAAGAAGGGGAGGGGGTCTCGGCCACTTTAATGAAGGGGAGGGGTTCTCGGCCGCTGCGACCCAAGAGGTCTCGGCCGCCTTTAAGAATGGTTGACCCTCTCCCCTTCTTAACAGGGGCCGAAATCTCTTGGTTTGCAGCGGTGGAGACGCCCTCCCCATGAGGGGGAGGGGGTCTCGGCCGCTGCGACCCAAGAGGTCTCGGCTACTTATAAGAAGGGGAGGGGGTCTCGGCCGCTGCGACCCAAGAGGTCTCGGCCGCTTTTAAGAAGGGGAGGGGGTCTCGGCCGCTGCGACCCAAGAGGTCTCGGCCGCTTTTAAGAAGGGGAGGGGTTCTCGGCCGCTGTGACCCAAGAGGTCTCAGCTACTTATAAGAAGGGGAGGGGGTCTCGGCTGCTGCGACCCAAGAGGTCTCGGCCGCTTTTAAGAAGGGGTTCTCGGCCGCTGCGACCCAAGAGGTCTCGGCCGCTTTAAAGAAAGGGGGGGGATCTTGGCCGCTGCGACCCAAGAGGTCTCGGCCGCTTTTAAGAAGGGGAGGGGGTCTCGGCCGCTGCGACCCAAGAGGTCTCGGCCGCTTTTAAGAAGGGGAGGGGGTCTTGGCCGCTGCGACCGAAGAGGTCTCGGCCGCATTTAAGAAGGGAAGAAGGTCTCGGCCGCTGTGACCCAAGAGGTCTCGGCTACTTTTAAGAAGGGGAGGGGGTCTCGGCCGCTGCAACCCAAGAGGTCTCGGCCGCTTTTAAGAAGAGGAGGGGGTCTTGGCCGCTGCGACCCAAGAGGTCTCGGCCGCATTTAAGAAAGGAAGAAGTTTTCGGCCGCTGCGAACCAAGAGGTCTCGGCTACTTTTAAGAAGGGGAGGGGGTCTCGGCCACTTTTATGAAGGGGAGGGGTTCTCGGCCGCTGCGACCCAAGAGGTCTCGGCCGCCTTTAAGAATGGTTGACCCTCTCCCCTTCTTAACAGGGGCCGAAATCTCTTGGTTTGGAGCGGTGGAGACGCCCTCCCCATGAGGGGGAGGGGGTCTCGGCCGCTGCGACCCAAGAGGTCTCGGCTACTTATAAGAAGGGGAGGGGGTCTCGGCCGCTGCGACCCAAGAGGTCTCGGCCACTTTTAAGAAGGGGAGGGGGTCTCGGCCGCTGCGACCCAAGAGGTCTCGGCCGCTTTTAAGAAAGGGAGGGGATGTTGGCCGCTGCGACTTAAGAGGTCTTGGCCGCATTTAAGAAGGGAAGAAGGTCTCGGCCGCTGCTACCCAAGAGGTCTCGGCTACTTTTAAGAAGGGGAGGGGGTCTTAGCCGCTACGACCCAAGAGGTCTCGGCCGCTTTTAAGAATGGTTGACCCCCTCCCCTTCTTAAAAAGGGCTGAGACCTCTTGGTTTGCAGCGGTGGAGATGCCCTCCCCACGAAGTGGGAGGGGGTCTTTGCCGCTGCGACCCAAGAAGTCTCGGCCGCTATTGAGAAAGGGAGGGGGTCTCGGCCGCTTTTAAGAAGGGGAGGGGTTCTCGACCGCTGCGACCCAAGAGGTCTCGGCCGCTTTTAAGAATGGTTGACCCTCTCCCCTTCTTAACAGGGGCCGAGACCTCTTTGTTTGCAGCGGTGGAGACGCCCTCCCCATGAGGGGGAGGGGGTCTCGGCCGCTGTGACCCAAGAGGTCTCAGCTACTTATAAGAAGGGGAGGGGGTCTCGGCCGCTGCGACCCAAGAGGTCTCGGCCGCTTTTAAGAAGGGGAGGGGGTCTCGGCTGCTGCGACCCAAGAGGTCTCGGCCGCTTTTAAGAAGGGGTTCTCGGCCGCTGCGACCCAAGAGGTCTAGGCCGCTTTTAAGAAAGGGAGGGGATCGTGGCCGCTGCGACCCAAGAGGTCTCGGCCACTTTTATGAAGGGAAGGGGTTCTCGGCTGCTGCGACCCAAGAGGTCTCAGCCGTTTTAAGAAGAGGAGGGGTCTTGGCCGCTGCGACCCAAGAGGTCTCGGCCGCATTTAAGAAGGGAAGGTCTCGGCCGCTGCTACCCAAGAGGTCTCGGCTACTTTTAAGAAGGGGAGGGGGTCTTGGCCGCTGCGACCCAAGAGGTCTCGTTCGCTTTTAAGAAGGGGAGGGGTCTTGGCCGCTGCGACCCAAGAGGTCTCGGCTGCTTTTAAGAATGGTTGACCCCCTCCCCTTCTTAAAAGGGGCTGAGACCTCTTGGTTTGCAGCGGTGGAGACACCCTCCCCATGAAGTGGGAGGGGGTCTCGGCCGCTGCGACCCAAGAAGTCTCGGCCGCTATTAAGAGGGGGAGGGGTTCTCTGCCGCTGCGACCCAAGAGGTCTCGGCCACTTTTATGAAGGGGAGGGGTTCTCGGCCGCTGCGACCCATGAGGTCTCGGCCGCTTTTAAAAAGAGGATGGGGTCTTGGCCGCTGCGACCCAAGAGGTCTCGGCCGCATTTAAGAAGGGAAGAAGGTCTCGGCCGCTGCGACCCAAGAGGTCTCGGCTACTTTTAAGAAGGGGAGGGGGTCTCGACCGCTGCGACCCAAGAGGTCTCGGCCGCTTTTAAGAAGAGGAGGGGGTCTTGGCCGCTGCGACCCAAGAGGTCTCGGCCGCATTTAAGAAGGGGAGAAGGTCTTGGCCGCTGCGACTTAAGAGGTCTCGGCTTCTTTTAAGAAGGGGAGGGGGTCTCGGCCGCTGCGACCCAAGAGGTCTCGGCCGCTTTTAAGAAGGGGAGGGGGTCTCGGCCGCTGCGACCCAAGAGGTCTCGGCCGCTTTTAAGAAAGGGAGGGGATCTTGGCCGCTGCGACCCAAGAGGTCTCGGACGCTTTTAAGAAGAGGAGGGGGTCTTGGCCGCTGCGACCCAAGAGGTCTCGGCCGCATTTAAGAAGGGAAGAAGGTCTCGGCCGCTGCGACCCAAGAGGTCTCGGCCACTTTTAAGAAGGGGAGGGGGTCTTGGCCGCTGCGACCCAAGAGGTCTCGGACACTTTTAAGAAGGGGAGGGGGTCTCGGCCGCTGCGACCCAAGAGGTCTCGGCCGCTTTTTAGAAGGGGAGGGGTTCTCGGCCGCTGCGACCCAAGAGGTCTAGGCCGCTTTTAAGAAAGGGAGGGGATCTTGGCCGCTGCGACCCAAGAGGTCTCGGACACTTTTATGAAGGGAAGGTGTTCTCGGCTGCTGAGACCCAAGAGGTCTCGGCCGTTTTAAGAAGAGGAGGGGTCTTGGCCGCTGCGACCCAAGAGGTCTCGGCCGCATTTAAGAAGGGAAGAAGGTCTCGGCCGCTGCTACCCAAGAGGTCTCGGCTACTTTTAAGAAGGGGAGGGGGGTCTTGGCCGCTGCGACCCAAGAGGTCTTTTTCGCTTTTAAGAAGGGGAGGGGTCTTGGCCGCTGCGACCCAAGAGGTCTCGGCTGCTTTTAAGAATGGTTGACCCCCTCCCCTTCTTAAAAGGGGCTGAGACCTCTTGGTTTGCAGCGGTGGAGACGCCCTCCCCATGAAGTGGGAGGGGGTCTCGGCCGCTGCGACCCAAGAAGTCTCGGCCGCTATTAAGAAGGGGAGGGGTTCTCGGCTGCTGCGACCCAAGAGGTCTCGGCCGCTTTTAAGAAAGGGAGGGGATCTCTGCCGCTGCGACCCAAGAGGTCTCGGCCACTTTTATGAAGGGGAGGGGTTCTCGGCCGCTGCGACCCATGAGGTCTCGGCCGCTTTTAAAAAGAGGAGGGGGTCTTGGCCGCTGCGACCCAAGAGGTCTCGGCCGCATTTAAGAAGGGAAGAAGGTCTCGGCCGCTGCGACCCAAGAGGTCTCGGCTACTTTTAAGAAGGGTAGGGGGTCTCGACCGCTGCGACCCAAGAGGTCTCGGCCGCTTTTAAGAAGAGGAGGGGGTCTTGGCCGCTGCGACCCAAGAGGTCTCGGCCGCATTTAAGAAGGGAAGAAGGTCTTGGCCGCTGCGACTTAAGAGGTCTCGGCTTCTTTTAAGAAGGGGAGGGGGTCTCGGCCGCAGCGACCCAAGAGGTCTCGGCCGCTTTTAAAAAGAGGATGGGGTCTTGGCCGCTGCGACCCAAGAGGTCTCGGCCGCATTTAAGAAGGGAAGAAGGTCTCGGCCGCTGCGACCCAAGAGGTCTCGGCTACTTTTAAGAAGGGGAGGGGGTCTCGACCGCTGCGATCCAAGAGGTCTCGGCCGCTTTTAAGAAGAGGAGGGGGTCTTGGCCGCTGCGACCCAAGAGGTCTCGGCCGCATTTAAGAAGGGGAGAAGGTCTTGGCCGCTGCGACTTAAGAGGTCTCGGCTTCTTTTAAGAAGGGGAGGGGGTCTCGGCCGCTGCGACCCAAGAGGTCTCGGCCGCTTTTAAGAAGGGGAGGGGGTCTCGGCCGCTGCGACCCAAGAGGTCTCGGCCGCTTTTAAGAAAGGGAGGGGATCTTGGCCGCTGCGACCCAAGAGGTCTCGGACGCTTTTAAGAAGAGGAGGGGGTCTTGGCCGCTGCGACCCAAGAGGTCTCGGCCGCATTTAAGAAGGGAAGAAGGTCTCGGCCGCTGCGACCCAAGAGGTCTCGGCCACTTTTAAGAAGGGGAGGGGGTCTTGGCCGCTGCGACCCAAGAGGTCTCGGACACTTTTAAGAAGGGGAGGGGGTCTCGGCCGCTGCGACCCAAGAGGTCTCGGCCGCTTTTTAGAAGGGGAGGGGTTCTCGGCCGCTGCGACCCAAGAGGTCTAGGCCGCTTTTAAGAAAGGGAGGGGATCTTGGCCGCTGCGACCCAAGAGGTCTCGGCCACTTTTATGAAGGGAAGGTGTTCTCGGCTGCTGAGACCCAAGAGGTCTCGGCCGTTTTAAGAAGAGGAGGGGTCTTGGCCGCTGCGACCCAAGAGGTCTCGGCCGCATGTAAGAAGGGAAGAAGGTCTCGGCCGCTGCTACCCAAGAGGTCTCGGCTACTTTTAAGAAGGGGAGGGGGGTCTTGGCCGCTGCGACCCAAGAGGTCTTTTTCGCTTTTAAGAAGGGGAGGGGTCTTGGCCGCTGCGACCCAAGAGGTCTCGGCTGCTTTTAAGAATGGTTGACCCCCTCCCCTTCTTAAAAGGGGCTGAGACCTCTTGGTTTGCAGCGGTGGAGACGCCCTCCCCATGAAGTGGGAGGGGGTCTCGGCCGCTGCGACCCAAGAAGTCTCGGCCGCTATTAAGAAGGGGAGGGGTTCTCGGCTGCTGCGACCCAAGAGGTCTCGGCCGCTTTTAAGAAAGGGAGGGGATCTCTGCCGCTGCGACCCAAGAGGTCTCGGCCACTTTTATGAAGGGGAGGGGTTCTCGGCCGCTGCGACCCATGAGGTCTCGGCCGCTTTTAAAAAGAGGAGGGGGTCTTGGCCGCTGCGACCCAAGAGGTCTCGGCCGCATTTAAGAAGGGAAGAAGGTCTCGGCCGCTGCGACCCAAGAGGTCTCGGCTACTTTTAAGAAGGGTAGGGGGTCTCGACCGCTGCGACCCAAGAGGTCTCGGCCGCTTTTAAGAAGAGGAGGGGGTCTTGGCCGCTGCGACCCAAGAGGTCTCGGCCGCATTTAAGAAGGGAAGAAGGTCTTGGCCGCTGCGACTTAAGAGGTCTCGGCTTCTTTTAAGAAGAGGAGGGGGTCTCGGCCGCAGCGACCCAAGAGGTCTCGGCCGCTTTTAACCCCTTAACGACGCAGGACGTATATTTACGTCCTGCGCCGGCTCCCGCGATCCCGCATCATATCGCGTCGGTCCCGGCGCTAATCAACGGCCGGGACCCGCGGCTAATACCACACATCGCCGATCGCGGCGATGTGCGGTATTAACCCTTTAGAAGCGGCGGTCAAAGCTGACCGCCGCTTCTAAAGTGAAAGTGAAAGTGACCCGGCTGCTCAGTCGGGCTGTTCGGGACCGCCGCGGTGAAATCGCGGCGTCCCGAACAGCTGATCGGACACCGGGAGGGCTCTTACCTGCCTCCTCGGTGTCCGATCGACGAATGACTGCTCCGTGCCTGAGATCCAGGCAGGAGCAGTCAAGCGCCGATAATGCTGATCACAGGCGTGTTAATGCACGCCAGTGATCAGCATTAGAGATCAGTGTGTGCAGTGTTATAGGTCCCTATGGGACCTATAACACTGCAAAAAAAATGTAAAAAAAAAGTGTTAATAAAGGTCATTTAACCCCTTCCCTAATAAAAGTTTGAATCACCCCCCTTTTCCCATAAAAAAAATAAAACAGTGTAAAAAAAATAAAAAATAAACATATGTGGTATCGCCGCGTGCGTAAATGTCCGAACTATAAAAATATATCATTAATTAAGCCGTACGGTCAATGGCGTACGCGCAAAAAAATTCCAAAGTCCAAAAAAGCGTATTTTGGTCACTTTTTATATCATTAAAAAATGAATAAAAAGTGATCAAAAAGTCCGATCAAAACAAAAATCATACCGATAAAAACTTCAGATCACGGCGCAAAAAATGAGTCCTCATACCACCCCATACGTGGAAAAATAAAAAAGTTATAGGGGTCAGAAGATGACATTTTTAAACGTATAAATTTTCCTGCATGTAGTTATGATTTTTTCCAGAAGTGCGACAAAATCAAACCTATATAAGTAGGGTATCATTTTAACCGTATGGACCTACAGAATAATGATAAGGTGTAATTTTTACCGAAATATGCACTGCGTAGAAACGAAAGCCCCCAAAAGTTACAAAATGGCGTTTTTTTTTCGATTTTGTCGCACAATGATTTTTTTTTCCGTTTCGCTGTGCATTTTTGGGTAAAATGACTAATGTCACTGCAAAGTAGAATTGGCGACGCAAAAAATAAGCCATAATATGGATTTTTAGGTGGAAAATTGAAAGGGTTATGATTTTTAAAAGGTAAGGAGGAAAAAACGAAAGTGCAAAAACGGAAAAACCCTGAGTCCTTAAGGGGTTAAGAAGGGGAGGGGGTCTTGGCCGCTGCGACCCAAGAGGTCTCGGCCGCTTTTAAGAAGGGGAGGGGTTCTCGGCCGCTGCGACCCAAGAGGTCTCGGCCGCTTTTAAGAATGGTTGACCCTCTCCCCTTCTTAACAGGGGCCGAGACCTCTTGGTTTGCAGCGGTGGAGACGCCCTCCCCACGAAGTGGGAGGGGGTCTCGGCCGCTGCGACCCAAGAAGTCTCGGCCGCTATTGAGAAAGGGAGGGGGTCTCGGCCGCTGCGACCCAAGAAGTCCCGGCCGCTATTGAGAAAGGGAGGGGTTCTCGGCCGCTGCGACCCAAGAGGTCTCGGCCGCTTTTAAGAAGGGGAGGGGGTCTCGGCTGCTGCGACCCAAGAGGTCTCGGCCGCTTTCAAGAAGGGGTTCTCGGCCGCTGCGACCCAAGAGGTCTCGGCCGCTTTAAAGAAAGGGAGGGGATCTTGGCCGCTGCGACCTAAGAGGTCTCGGCCACTTTTATGAAGGGGAGGGGTTCTCGGACGCTGCGACCCAAGAGGTCTCAGCCGCTTTAAAGAATGGTTGACCCTCTCCCCTTCTTAACAGGGGCCGAGATCTCTTGGTTTGCAGCGGTGGATATGCCCTCGCCATGAGGGGGAGGGGGTCTAGGCCGCTGCGACCCAAGAGGTCTCAGCTACTTATAAGAAGGGGAGGGGGTCTCGGCCGCTGCGACCCAAGAGGTCTCGGCCACTTTTAAGAAGGGGAGGGGGTCTGGGCCGCTCCGACCCAAGAGGTCTCGGCCACTTTTAAGAAGGGGAGGGGGTCTCGGCCGCTGTGACCCAAGAGGTCTCAGCTACTTTTAAGAAGGAAAGAAGGTCTCGGCTGCTGCGACCCAAGAGGTCTCGGCCGCTTTTATGAAGGGGAGGGGGTCTCTGCCGCTGCGACCCAAGAGGTCTCGGCCGCTTTTATGAATGTATGACCCCCTCCCCTTCTTAACAGGGGCCGAGACCTCTTGGTTTGCAGCGGGGGAGACGCCCTCCCCATGAGGGGGAGGGGGTCTCGGCCGCTGCGACCCAAGAGGTCTTGGCTACTTTTAAGAAGGGGAGGAGGTCTCGGCCACTGAGACCCAAGAGGTCTCGGACGCTTTTAAGAAGGGGAGGGGTTCTCGGCCGCTGCAATTCAAGAGGTCTCAGCCGCTTTTAAGAAGGGGAGTGGGTCTCGGCCGCTGCTTCCCAAGAGGTCTCGGCTGCTTATAAGAAGGGAAGAAGGTCTCGGCCGCTGCGACCCAAGAGGTCTCGGCCGCTTTTAAGAAGGGGAGGGGGTCTCGGCTGCTGCGACCCAAGAGGTATCGGCCGCTCTTAAGAAGGGGAGGTGGTCTCGGCCGCTGCGACCCAAGAGGTCTCGGCTGCTTTTCAGAAGGGGAGGGGTCTCGGCCAATGCGACCCAAGAGGTCTTGGCCACTTTTAAGAATGGGAGGGGGTTTTGGCCGCTGCGACCCAATAGGTCTCGGCTGCTTTTAAGAAGGGGATGGTGTCTCGGTCGCTGCAACCCAAGAGGTCTAAGCGCTTTTAAGAAGGGAAGTGGGCTCGGCCGCTGTCTCCCCAAGAGGTCTTGGCCGCTTTTACGAAAGGGGGGGGGTTAGCCCAAGGTGAGGATGGGGGGGGGCTCCCTCGATGTGCCTTCACCTTGACGTGGTGAGGGAGCTTGCGTGCCTTGATGATCCAATGAGCTAAGCTGGCGGGAGTAATGCTCCTGGAGGGGTCACCCGTGCCAGACAGGTCAAAGGGGAGAGGCCAGACTAAGCAAGGCACCTGGAAAAATGGGCTGGTTATACACGTCAGTGTAATTTCTCACTTGACAGACAGCAGAGATACATACTAGTGAGGTCTCCTCAACCAGATCAGATTCCTTCATTCATTTTGCAGAGGCCTTTTCAAAAAATGAATGAAAGAGGTGATCCGATTGGTTTCTATGGACAACTCAGCAACTTTTCCTCTGAACGGGTTTTGATAAATTTCCCCCAGAGATGGCTCCTTTACGCTATTTGCGTAATTCCCAGTGGAGGACATTTATCAAAGTCAGTGTATGTGCACTGATGTTATACACAGGATTTGTTGGTGTAGTTGGAGTGGACATGCACCAGATTAACTAAATGTTGCAAGGCCTGTGATAGATATGGTGCTAGTACACACTTTTTTTGAAATTTCACTTCAGAACATCGCTTTCATTCTCTGCGACTGTTCTGAGACTTTTCACCTGTTCTGCACCAAAAAAGGCTCTAAACCTGTTGATAAATTCCCCCAATTACTTTTATAGGTGTTGCCTAAACAGTGTGGTACTGTGGGGGACATGTATCAATATTGGTGTAGGTAGGCATTTTTTGTTGATCATTTTGGTTGGTCTAAATTTGGTGCAACTGCACCAAATTTACCATACTTGTGCAAGTCACATGATAAATTTTGTGCAAAGTTCTGAATTTCCACACAGTTCTATTTGTACACCTGATCTACACCTCACAGGAAAAGTGGACACAGGGATTTTGCTCTATTGCTATGAGGCTCGGATTCCATTGATGTTTTTGTCTACTAGCAAAAACGCCAGAAAAACTATCACACCTTTTTCCTTCGTTTTTCTTTCATTTTTGCTGGTGTGTGTTTTTGTTTTTGTACCCTGTTTTGATTTTTTTCACTGCCTTCAGGTACCGCTCTGTGGGTCAGATGCAGAGCGCCTGGCCCACAAAGTGTAAGGACGTAATGAGTGATGCATAGTAAATACATATACAGGGTGCAGAGCATCACTACTCTGGGTTAATGAGGGCTGTGGGGGAGTTTTTTTTATAAAAAAAAATTTCAATGTGTTGTGTTTTTTATAATTGAATTTTCAGGCTAAGTAGTGAAAGCTGTCTTATAGACGGAAACCTTTACTAAGCCGGGGCTTAGTGTTAGCCACAAACCTGCTAGTGCTAACCCCCAATTATTCCCCCGGTACCCACCGCCCCAGGGGGGCCAGGACCAACAGGCTCACAGCATCAACAATGGTGCTCCTGGGCCTAGGCGGTAACAGGCTGGCATTATTTAGGCTGGGGATGCCCAGTAACAATGGTCCTCGCCCACCCTGGTAATTTCAGGCTGTTGCTGCTTGGTTGGGATCTGTCCCACAGCCGGGGGATGTGCGAGAACCGCCCCTCAGCACTGCAGTACTAAAACAACTCCCATCATGGGACAGATTCTGTCCCATGATGGGAGTAGTTGTAGTATTGCAGTGCTGAGGGCTGGCTCCTGCATTGTCCAGCATCCGACACTTTTCTATGTGTCCTTGCTACCACTCGTCGATTTTTTGCAAAAAAAAAAAAAAACGCAATTGCGCCAAAAAAATCCTTTTTCTTCCCGCAAATGATACATACCAGTCCACTGGATAAAGTGGTGTATGGTACACAAAACAGGTGACAACTTTAGAAAATCCTCCACCAAAAAAAACGCAGCACAAATGTCAAAAAAAGCGCAATTGCGCAAAATTTGTAGACGTGAAAAGGAATCTAAAGGCAATGATACATGTCCCCCTGTGAGCTGTGCTGTTTATGTAACCCAGGGAGTTATGCCACCCTGCTAACACAACTCCAATCCATTATGGCATGCCAAAGTAACATGCAGTGACAGATGTGACACAAAATGATCTTTTTTGCAGGTTCCGTTTTTGCATCTGTTTTTTTTAAACAGATGCAGGATGGAGCCTTCAGCGCTTTTTTTTTAAAACTTACTTAGTATCTCTTAACAGATGTATCCCTTGTCCATAGGCTATAATGGGTGTTACGCCGAGCGCTCCGGGTCCCTGCTCCTCCCCGGAGCCCCGTTCCTCTCTCTGCAGCGCCCCGGTCAGACCCGCTGACCGGGAGCGCTGCACTGACATTGCCGGCGGGGATGCGATTCGCATAGCGGGACGCGCCCGCTCGCGAATCACATCCCAAGTCACTCACCTGTCCCGGCGCCCGGCTGTCATGTCCTGGCGCGCGCGGCTCCGCTCCTTAGGGCGCGCGCGCCAGCTCTCTAAGATTTAAAGGGCCAGTGCACCAATGATTGGTGCCTGGCCCAATTAGCCTAATTAGCTCCCACCTGCTCCCTGGCTATATTACCTCACTTCCCCTGCACTTCCTTGCCGGATCTTGTTGCCTTGTGCCAGTGAAAGCATTTAGTGTTGTCCAAAGCCTGTGTTTCCAGATCTTCTGCTATCCACATTGACTACGAACCTTGCCGCCTGCCCCGACCTTCTGCTACGTCTGACCTTGCCTCTGCCTAGTCCTTCTGTCCCACGCCTTCTCAGCAGTCAGCGAGGTTGAGCCGTTGCCGGTGGATACGACCTGGTTGCTACCGCCGCAGCAAGACCATCCCGCTTTGCGGCGGGCTCTGGTGAATACCAGTAGCATCTTAGAACCGGTCCACCGACACGGTCCACTCCAATCCCTCGCTGACACAGAGGATCCACATCCAGCTAGCCGAATCGTGACAATGGGAAACGTCCCTTCCCCAAAATTAACAATTTTTGTAATCTGGTAGTGACAGGAAGGCTGGGATTGTCCAGCCCTTAAAAGTGAAGCCAATCCACATGTCGGCAGAAAAAACTCCCCTTTCTTTGATCCTTCTCCTTCCAAAAAATTATGGTTCCTTGGAACGAACTTTCAATTCATTGCATAGTAGGAGAAATGATGATGATGACGGCTGCCATGTCTCCGATTCTTGCGGACAGTCTGTATAGAGAAAGTCATCGGTACTATGTAACTTTCACCAGGTTCTGATGATCCAGATGGAAAAAGCTGAATCAGGAAAAGATCAATACAGACTTCTCAATACAGACTGTCAGGAAGAACCTGAGACACGGCAGCCGAGCTGTCATCATCATCGTCACCATCAAGAACAAGTACAGTCAAGAAATGGGGACCCCCTGTGAGTTGAAAGGAGATATGGATGGAACCGCTGCCTACATGTGGTCCTTAACCCCTTGGGGACGGAGACCATTATGACCCTAAGTACGGGAGCATTTTTTGCAAATCTGACCACTGTCACTTTAAGCATTAATAACTCTGGGATGCTTTTACTTATAAATTTGATTCCGAGATAGTTTTTTTGTGACATATTCTACTTTATTTTATTGGTAAATTTTCGTTGATACTTGTATAATTTCTTGGTAAAAAATGCAAAAATTTGATGAAAAATTTTAACATTTTGCAGTTTTCTAACTTTGAAGCTCTCTGCTTGTAAGGAAAATAGACATACCAAATAAATTATATATTTATTCACATATACAATATGTCTACTTTATATTTGCATCATAAAGTTAACATGTTTTTACTTTTGGAAGACATCAGAGGGCTTCAAAGTTCAGCAGCAATTTTCCAATTTTTTGCAAAATTTTCAAAATCGGAATTTTTCAGGGACCAGTTCAGTTTTGAAGTGGATTTGAGGGGCCTTCATATTAGAAATACCCCATAAATGACCCCATTATAAAAACTGCACCCCTCAAAGTATTCAAAATGACATTCAGTAAGTGTGTTAACCCTTTAGGTGTTTCACAGGAATAGCAGCAAAGTGAAGGAGAAAATTCAAAATCTTCATTTTTTACACTCACATGTTCTTGTAGACCCAGTTTTTGAATTTTTACAAGGGGTATAAGGAGAAAAATCCTCTCAAAATTTGTAACCCAATTTCTCTCGAGTAAGAAAATACCTCATAGGTGTATGTAAAGTGTTCGGCGGGCGCAGTAGAGGGCTCAGAAGGGAAGGAGCAACAATGGGATTTTGGAGAGTGAGTTTTTCTGAAATGGTTTTTGGGGGGCATGTCACATTTAGGAAGCCCCTATGGTGCCAGGACAGTAACCCCCCCCACCCCCCACACTATTATGGAAACTACACCCCTCAGGGAACGTAACAAGGGGTACGGTGAGCCTTAACACCCCACAGGGTGTTTGACAACTTTTTGTTAAAGTTGGATGTGTTAATGAAAACATTTTTTTAGGGATTGCATAGGGGTGGACATAGGGGGTTTTCTACGTCAGTGATTCCCAAACAGGGTGCCTTCAGCTGTTGCTAAACTCCCAGCATGCCTGGACAGTCAGTGGCTGTCCAGAAATGCGTGGAGTTGTTGTTTTGCAACAGCTGGAGGCTCCGTTTTGGAAACACTGCCGTACAATAAGTTTTTCATTTTTATTGGGGGGGGACAGTGTAAGGGGGTGTATATATAGTGTTTTACTCTTTATTAGATGTTAGTGTAGTGTGGTGTTTTTAGGGTACATTCGCACTGGCGGGTTGCGGTGAGTTTCCCACTAGGAATTTGCGCTGCAGCGAAAAATTTTGCGCAGCTCATACTTAAAGCAGGAAACTTTCTGTAAACCTACCCGTGGGAATGTACCCTGTACGTTCACCTGGGGGGGGCAAACCTCCAGCTGTTTCAAAACTACAACTCCCAGCATGTACTGACAGACTGTGCATGCTGGGAGTTGTAGTTTTGCAACAGCTGGAGGCACACTGGTTGGAAAACCTTCAGTTAGGTTCTGTTACCTAACTCAGTATTTTCCAACCAGTGTGCCTCCAGCTGTTAGCAAAACTACAACTCCCAGCATGCACAGTCTGTCAGTACATGCTGGGAGTTGTAGTTTTGCAACAGCTGGAGGTGCACTGGTTGGTAAACCTTCCGTTAGGTTCTGTTACCTAACTCAGTATTTTCCAACCAGTGTGCCTCCAGCTGTTGCACAACTACAATTCCCAGCATGTACTGATCACAGAAGGGCATGCTGGGAGATGTAGTTATGGAACTGCTGGAGGTACGCAACTACAACTCCCAGCATGCCGAGACAGCTGTTTGCTGTTTGGGCATGCTGGGATTTACAGTTTTGCAACATCTGGAGTGCTACAATTTAGAGACCACTGAACAGTGATCTCAAAACTGTGGACCTCCAGATGTTGCAAAACTACAAATCCCAGCATGCCCAGACAGCAAACAGCTGTGTGGGCATGCTAGGAGTTGTAGTTTTGCAAGATCTAGAGGGCAGTATAGAGATCACTGTGCAGTGGTCTCTAAACTGTTGACCTCCAGCTGCTGCAAAACTGCAAATCCAAGCATGCCCACACAGCAAACAGCTGTCTGGGTATGCTGGGAGTTGTAGTTTTGCAACATCTGGAGGGCTACAGTCTAGAGACCACTAAAGTGGTCTCAGACTGTAGCCCTCTAGATGTCGCTAGGCAACTTACCGGCTTCCGTCGCATCCAGGGAACCGTCCTCTTCTGCCGCACGCCGCACGCAGATCTCCGTCGCTGCCCGCCGATCACCGTCGCTCCGCTGCCTCCAGACAGGTAAGTGGACGTCGGCGCCCGGTCCTCTTCGTTTTCCCAATTCTGGTCTGCCTATTGTGGGTGGGCAGGACGGGGAAAACGAAAGTAAAGCCCCCCCGCCCCCGATCTGCTATTGGTGGTCGCGTCTAGACCACCAATAGCAGGGATAGGAGGGGTGGCACCCCTGCCACCTCACTCCTATCCCTTCAGGGGGATCGTGGGTGTCTTAGACAACTGCTATCCCCCTTATATTCCAGGTCACCGGGTCACCATAGACCCGTATGACCCGGAATCGGCGCAAATTGCAAGTGTGAATTCACTTGCGATTTGCGCCGATCGCCAACATGGGCGGGGGGGGGGGGGTCTAATGACCTACCTGGGCATTTGCACGGGGTGCCTGCTGATCGATATCAGCAGTCACCCCGGTCCGGTCCCCGCCCGGCGCGTGGCAGGAACCAAAATTCCCACGGGTGTATGGATACGCCCTTCGTCCCCAACAGGTTAATTTTGAGCCCTGTGCTTTGTTAATATACATATATAGGCTGTAGGGGTAAATTCAAGACATTTTTTCCCATTGAAATACATGGGCCCATTGTGGTCTCTGGGAGGAGGTGATGTCTTGTGCTGAAGCCAAACATGTGAATGTAGGGCAGTGATGTGTATGGGAGACTGATGTATTGTTTCAAATTTCCTGGGGAACCTAAAGTTTAACTATGTGGTCAGTTCTTTAACCTACTGGTGACCAAGGGTGTACAGGGGGGTTGGGGTCTAACCTGCAGCTGTGAAGAGTGGAGGAAACTGTGGCCTGCTAGAACTTAAAAAACTACAACTCCCTCACCCTTTGGCTCTCTGGGCATGCTGGGAGTTGTAGTTTTGCAAAATCTGAAGGGCCACAGATTGGAGACCACTGTGCAGGCATGCTGGAAGTTGTAGTTATGCAACAACTGGAGGAGAACAGTTTGTAGACCACTGTGTACTGGTCTCTAAACTGTGGACCTCCAGATGTTTCAAAACTACAACTCTCAGCATGCCCAGACAGTCCAGGCATGCTGGGAGTTGTAGTTCTGTAACATATGGCCCTTCAGATGTTGCCAAACTACAACTCCCAGCATGCCTGGACAGGCTGGGCATGCTTCGAGTTGTAGTTTTGAAACATCTGGAGGTCCACAGTTTAGACACCAGTACACAGTGGTCTCCAAACTGTTCTCCTCCAGTTGTTGCATAACTACAACTTGCAGCATGCCTTTCGGCTGTCAGTGCATGCCAGGAGTTGTAGTTTTGCAATAGCTAGAGGCACACTGGTTGGGAAACACTGAGTTAGGGTCTATTTCCAAACTCTGTGTTTTTCCACCAGTGTGCCTACAGCTTTGTTCAAAACTACAACTCTCAGCATGCATGTCTGTCAGTGCATGCTGGGAGTTGTAGTTTTGT
The DNA here is from genome assembly GCF_029499605.1 of Hyla sarda. Classification (NCBI taxonomy): domain Eukaryota; kingdom Metazoa; phylum Chordata; class Amphibia; order Anura; family Hylidae; genus Hyla; species Hyla sarda. The sequence continues at coordinate 721 of NW_026607765.1, read as the reverse complement.
AACAGATGGAAGTTTGCCCCCTCCCCCATGTGAATGTACAGCTGGAGGCACCCTGTAAGGGAAACACTGCCGTAGGGTATTTTTGGTGGCAATGAGGTATTTCCTAATTTCCTATAATTGAGTTATAAAATTTGGGGGGCTTTTTCTCCTTTTACTCTTTGTAAAAATGAAAAAAAAATGGGGCTACATGAACATGTTAGTGTAAAAAAAATGAGATTTTGAGTTCTTTCCTCCACTTTGCTGCTATTCCTGTGAAACACCTAAAGGGTTAACAAACTTTACAAACGTCATTGAGAATACTTTAAGGGGTACAGTTTTAACAATGGGGTCAATTATGGGGGATTTCTAACATAAAGACCCTCAAATTCACTTCAAAACTGAACTGGTCCCTGAAAAATTCAGATTTTGAAATTTTCATGAAAAATTGGAAAATTACTGCTATATTTTGAAGCCCTGTAATGTCTTCAAAAAGTAAAAACATGTCAACTTTATGATACCAACATAAAGTAGACATATTGTATATGTATTCAATATGTGAATCAATATATAATTTATTTGGCATGTCCATTTTCATTACAAGTAGAGAGAATAGAGTTTCAAAGTTTAAAAAAATTTTACATTTTCAAAATTTTCTTGAAATTTTTGAATTTTTCACCAAGAAATGATGCAAGTATTGATGAAAATTTACCACTAACATAAAGTCATGAAAAAAACTATCTCA